>NC_058412.1:73235845-73250208 GCF_002201575.2 Neomonachus schauinslandi | reverse complement strand
CTTCTCTTCTCTTCTCTTCTCTTCTCTTCTCTTCTCTTCTCTTCTCTCTCTTGGGAGACACTTCTCCCAAGAAACAGTTCCCATTAAAAAAAGAAATCAACTGTGTGTCTATGCAGCATATCATGGGAGACACTGAGCTATTATTTGTAAAATGTTTTAAAAATAAATTTTAACATTCATGGACTATGACAATGATATTCCCCAGATTTACCTAAAAGGAAACCAAACCCCACTTGGTGTGAAACACACATGGAGGCCATTAGTGAACACTTTGAGGGGTAGGAAGTAGAAGCGTGGAAGACAGTGGAAGCTTGGGTGCTTTTGCACCAGGAAGGAGTCTTAGGCAGAAGGTAGCTGTGGGGGACAGTCTGGGGCCAGGTAAGAAGGTGAGTTTTAGGGCCAGTTGATTACTGCGATTAGTTAGCACTCTGCTTTTAGGGAAGAGGATGGTTATTGCTGTGACTGTCAGGGGAGCAAGGTGTGACTTAACTCAGGGACACACGATCTTTGTCTCTGATTGATTGACACATGGTGTTCTCCTGTGGTTTAAGGATGGAGGCCACTTGCTGAAAACATGGCCTGCCTTTTCCAGCTTACCTTCTTGGGCCCAGCATCTTCATTCACTTAGAGCAGACCCAGTGTCTGTGGTTTTTCAGATAATATTTTCGGACCATCAGTTCTGTGGCTTATATGGGTCTGATGTAGAAATATGTGGCCTAGAAGCGATGCCTAAAAGGGCGTCTAAAAATGGACTATTTTTAGAGTAATAATCCTCTGTCTGGAGATGTTTCACTTACTGAGTCCCTTCCCTTAAGTTTTCTTTTTAAATTATGGTGAGAACACTTGATATGAGATCTAACCTCTTAACAAGTTTTTTAAGTGCACAATACAGTGTTGTTAACTATAGACACACAGTTGCATAGCAGATCTCCTGAACTTACTCATCTTGCATGCTTCAAGCCCTATACCCGTTGAACAGCATCTCCCTCCCTCCCACCACCGCCCCCCAGCCCCTGGCATCCACCATTCTGCTCTGTCTCTATGAGTTTGACTATTTTAGAGACCTCATATCCGTGGAACCATGCAGTATTGGTCCTTCTGTGTCTGGAATATTTCACTCAGCATAATGATTTCACTCACCAGGTTCATCCATGCTGTCATATTTGGCAGAATTTACTTCTTTTTAAAGGGCAAATAATAATCCCCTGTGTGTGTCCCACCTTGTCTTTATCCGTTCATCTGTCCGTGGACATGTAAGTTGATCTTGGCTGTTGGGGAATAATTCAGTTGTTTGGTTCACCTTCATTTTGTGGATGAGAGAAGGAGTATACCACGGATCAGGGAGTAAGTGGGAGACTGAAGCCTAAAAACAGAGGTCTTCTGAACTCCTGCAGTTTTCTCCCGCATCTACGATGCAAATCAAGCATTAGGGATGATCTCCCATTCCACAGAAGGCCTGTTCTGCCTTCCACCACAGTCCTTGACATTCTACCTTTAGAAAGCCTTTCCTGTAACTTACACCTTTTTATGACTAGGTTAAAATACAGATGTCCTAGAGAAGGACCATACTGTCTTCTCAGTCATTTGAACATCAGTGTAAATGAAATTTATAAGCACTTTACCTGGGACAGACTGTCATTGGAGGGGATGAGAGAATACAGGGCCCTGCACATCCCAGGGCAGACTGGGGCCCCACACAGGGAGGTTGTGGACAGACATGTCTCAGGAATTCAGGTTTTTTGTAGGAGGCCCTGAATGCCATTATAAGTACATTCTGCCCAGACTAAGAATGCTGAATGCTGAAATCTAGGATATTTTGAGGTTCTTTGTGTGCTGATATCAATTCACAAGGCAACTGTATGCTTTCCGAGTACCTGCCAGACAACCAGGATATTACTAAATAATCAAATAATATTCTTGATCTTTACCCATGTTATTCTGGCTTGTCACATCCAGTGATACCCACTTCTTTGAAAAAAGGTTTCAAGTCAGTCTGTCTTGCTGTACGTTTTACAAATAGCTGATTTGGGGCAGTAGTAGTGGTGGGTCCAACAATAATAATATTTTACGTGTCGCTTCCTCCAGGAATCCTTTATGGATCCTCCTAATCAGGCTACGTGCAGCTTTCTGTGTGCCTCTGTAGTATCTTGTTGCACTTTCCTCCACGAGCAATTAACACACTATTTGGTATCTTCCTGTTTGTTTGCTTATTTGTCTCTTTCACCATCTTTCTCAGATAGGATTCCTCAAACGGACCGCTGGAAAAAAAAAATGACATGAGTGACTATTTTCTCAATTCTCCCGAGGATGGTACATAACTAGTACAATTGTGGATGAACAGGAGAGATATTAATTCATTATAATTAATGGGTGCCCTAGATCAGGGGTTGGTAACTTTCTGCCCCAAAGGTCCAGATAGTAAATGTGTTTTTTTTTTTTTGGCTTTGTGGGCTGTACAGTTTCTGTCAGAACAACTCAAATCTGCTGTTGGAACACAAAAGCAACCAGAGACCATACAAATGAATAAATTAATACATAAATAAATGGCCATGGTCCAATACAATTTTATTTACAAAAACAGGCAGTGGCTGGGATTTGGCCCCCCGGGCCGTAGTAGCTGGCCTGTCTTGGCACATAGTAGGTGCTCAAGAGATGTTCGTGCTTTTCATTCATTCATTCATTCTTCATTCATTCATTTATTCATTCATTCAACCAGTATTTATTAAGTGCCTGCTCTATTCTAGACATTCTAGGAACTTGGGATGCATCGGCACAGAAAACAAGTATCCCTGTGCTCCTGGGGCTTACATGTTGGCAAGGGAAGACAGATAATGAACAATAAGCATGGTAAATACTAATGATGCAGTATGTGATAAGATCAAACAGGCTTTGGAAAAAGAAACAATACCAAACAGGATGAGGGGCATTGGAATGCTCCCGGGTGGTATTGGCGGGCGGGTGGGGGGGGGGCAGGTTGCTGAATGATTTAGTCAGTACTTTACATGGAGAGCGTTGGCCTCATTGAGAGGGTGGGACTTGAGTTGAGTTGAAGCAAGTCATGGGGTTGGCCAAGTAGCTTCCTGAAATGGCCATTTGTCCTCCTTCTCACATTCCCATGTGTCATTCTCCTTTCTCCCCCAAGGTACCATGGTAGGTAGGGCCTGGGGTTTGGGGAGTCCAGCGTGACTGACAGTCACCTTGTGGTCTCTTCCCACTCTGCTTAGTAAGGAGCCCTGCTGGGCCTGCCAGTCCCTGCCTTCTGAGAACTCTGATTTCTTTTTTAAATTTTTTATTGTTATGTTAATCCCCATACATTACATCATTCGTTTTTGATGTAGTGTTCCATGATTCATTGTCTGCGTATAACACCCAGTGCTCCATGCAGAACGTGCCCTCTTTAATACCCATCACCGGGCTGACCCATCCCCCCACCCCCTCCTCTCTAGAACCCTCAGTTTGTTTCTCAGAGTCCATAGTCTCTCATGGTTCGCTGAGAACTCTGATTTCACTTCGAGCCCGTGCCTCTTGAGATCCAGCATGTAACAGATTTATGGGGTGTTCTTAGCTTCTCAGGAAAGTCTCCCTGAAAGCAGGGACCGTCTCCTACTTTTTCTGGGTACCGTATGGCACGTGGCACAATGTGGGATATGCCTTCGAGGCTGAGGAATTGGGAATTGGCTCAAAGGTGCACAGTTTAGGCAGGGTTGGGTTGGAAGTCCTGCCTGATGGAAATCGTGATATTCGGACATTCAGTTCCATGTCCCTAGTTGAACTCGTTTTGTGTACTGATTGCAATCTAGAAAGGCGGCGCATTCCTTTGTGCAAATGTGCGGTTGCCTGTGTGGAGTGGCCTGAGCGTTGGATGAGAGCAACTGTCTGTAGGAGAAGACATTTATGGTGCAGCTTGGGAGTCAGGCAAGCCAGAGGGGAGATGAGTTGCCCAGGTCTGAGGCAATAGGACTTTTGGTCTGGGCCTCTAGCGCGTCGAGATCATCCCTGAGCCTGGGTATAGTGGTACATGGTGTGGTGCCCAGACCGCCCCCTCCAGGCTTGAGGCATTCATTCCCCCAACTGCTGGGACTGTAGAGCCTGGACAGTTCCCAGTCACAACTGTCCCCTCCTGCCCAGCCTGCTGTGCTTAGCCGAAGAGAGCCTTCTTGCTCAAGGTCCCACCCCTCTCTGGGGGTAGCCAAATGGAATGACTGGCTTATGGGGAGTAAAAAGGCCTGCCCCTCCCCCCAATTTGGGACAACTCTGTAAGGCCATCTTCGTTGCGGAGGTCCCCTTAGGATCGCCTGAGACCTGTAGAGCTGCGTGACGGCCCATCCTCTCCCCTGCCCTCCCCTGCTTCCCTCACTCCTCCCACAGGGGTTGATGCTGAAGAGCAATCCCCAGGAACCCAACCTGTGACACTGGATCAGGCCAGCCTCTGGTGAGAACAATAGCTTGTGAGCCACGGGGACAGACGTGAGTGCATCACTGCATGTGGCCCATTGCCCCTGTGGGGTGGTTTGGGTCTCTGGCGAGGCTGTCCACCGTATCTCTCATCACTAGAGATTTGTATCTTTGAGTTGAATGTTGTCCACCTTCCTGCAGGCTCTCCTTTGGCGCACTGCATCCCTCGGGGACTATCACCTCAATACAAACAAATATGTCAAAGCGATTTAGTCCCTAAGAAGAGCGATCTGAAGCAGCAGTGAGATGTGAGGCGGTACAGTTCAGGGCTGAGGGTATACACTTTGGATCCAGATTGCTGGGGTTTGCATTTCAGCTCCCTCACGTACTCGCTTTGGTGACCACGGGCCAGTCACTTAACCTCCCTCCGTCATCTGCAAAACGGTGCCCCCCGACAGGGTTGCTTTGCAGATGAAGTGAAGTTGTTAGCGCCTTGAGAGCAGTTCAGGGGTACCTGACACATGGCGGCGTAAGTGCTGACTCTTAGGGGATTCATAAGAAGAAAAAGGAGCTCACGGGAGATGGGAAGTGGCAGAAAAGTAAAGTGTGCGGGGCGGGGGCGGGGGCGGGGGGGGGAACCAAAGAGAAAATAGCTCTTAGAACATGAACACTTGGTGCATTTTGTCCAAGGACGCACATGGGAATGAATGGGGAAGGCGGGCCAGACCCTTGTGCTGAGGAGCATGGAAGCAAGGACAAGAGATGCTACTCATAAAGGCCCGGGCTTGGATTCTAGAGTTGGGGGGGGGGGGTGTTGGGAGGGAACTAACACTAATTGGGCACCTACTGTGTGCCAGGTGCTGTGCCAAGTCCTGCCCTGTATCGTCCCATTCATCCTTACCATATCCACTTGACATACGCATTTTCATTCCTGTTTCACAGATGGGAAACTGAGGTTGGGAGAGATTAAGTTGCTTGTGCAAGGCCAGAGAGCTGTTATGGGATAGGCAGGGTTGGAAGGCAGGTCTGTGGGACAACAGGGCCCATGTTCTTGTGGCTAGATTCACACCGCCTCAAGCATTTTGCTTTAGTGCTGTCATGTGCCAGGGCCAGAGGGGCATGGAAGAAACCAGCTGCTTACAGACAAATCATTCTATTAGGCAAATCAGACGGAGAAGCCACCTCCTCCAGGAAGCCTTCCCTGAGTTCTCCGGCCCTGGAGTCTACCCCTTGCTCTGACTTCTCTGATGAGGCTCCTCTCACTTTCTACCGGCTGTCGTGGCTCCCGGTGGAGCTGTCCTCACTCCTGTTACAGTCAAGGTTCTAGGGAACAGAAAAGGCTGAATCTCTTCCCTTCCAGAGCCCTGGATGTTGCCTTTCCCTGAGTACTGTCCAGGAGGTGTGCAGGAAGCTTTGTGGAAAGAATGAACGAATGGGAACCCTAGACAGTGGTAATAAGTCAATAGATCCTGCAGCCTCAGGTGCTTAAAAATCTGGTGCAGATAAGGTTCATTTGGTGAAGGGTGGTCAGGGGAGGCTTCACTGAGGAGGTGAGGCCCAAATCTGGATCGTGGAGAATGGGAGCAGATGGGGGTCGGGTAGGGCAGAGGGAAGAGGGGCACGACCTGTAGGGGAGCTGCTGCCTTTGGGGGATGCACCATCGTCAGTCGTCTGCACCTCTCCTCCTGTGTGCTGTCAGGCCCAAAGCTGGTGGCCAGTGTCTCTCTCGCAGCACAGGGGACGGGATGGCTCCCCCAAGGGAGCGTGGATGTGCCAGCCTTGCCAACTCGAAACCAAATGTTCTTCCTACACAGCTGTCTTCAAAATGAAATCCTTATGGGAGGCGGGTGAGCAGGCGAGCATGAATTACCCTTGGCCCACGTCTTGGCTTGCTTACAGGCTGCCTGCTTACTTGAGCTTTCTCTCATTTTTTTCGATAAATCAGGAACTCCCCAGCGCTCCCCATGGAGCCATCCCCCCGTCGCTGCCCTGCCTTGAGCCTGCTGGAATCAAGGCCTGCGGGCCTGGAACCCTCCGTGCTCTTCCTCGTACACACGGTACCTGCCCACTCCTCACTCGGGGGGCCGAGAGGCAGAGCACGAAGCTGTGCATCCATTCACATGGCTGGAGACTGAGATCCAAAGCGGAGGCTGGTTCATCTGAGGCCTGTGGCCCCATCTCTCAGCTGCCTAACAGAGACATAGTGGTTCTCTGACCTCCCGGCTCCTTTTCTGCTTCTTGCCCGGGGTCTCTCCTTTCATCCCTGACGTGTAAATGTTCCCCCCCACCCGCTTTGCCATTACTGGCCCCCTTCTCCTCTGGAGCCAAGAGAGGTAGAAAGTCGGGGTTGAAAGAGTCAAGTCCAACCAGGGGCCTTCTGCTGATTCTGCCCACCGTCCTTTCCTGAAGGCTTTCCTGAAGGCTCTACTCCAAGACCCTCTCCTCGCTCTGGGGCTTGAGACTCACCCCACCCGCTAAGTTGTTTGTGTTTCCAAAGCTTCTTGGGCATCTCGACGTGGACGTTACCCTAGCAACCCGGTTCAGCAGACCCAGGAGTGAACTTACTATCCCTCCCCTCACCTCAGCTTCCCTTCCTGAACTGGCCACACGGCCGGCCGTGCTTCTGGTCTCGCTGGCTTGCATGCTGTGTGTCATTCCTTCCCCTTGTCCTCGGCACCTCCTTGCAAGTCCTGCCTGCTCTTTCCAGACAGTCTCCAGAACCAAGGTCCTGCCTTCCTTCCCCGAGCAGGTGCCTCTGACGGGCTCCCTCCCGCCCGGTGGCCCTGCGGCCAGTCTCTCTCGCCTCCAGGCCCAGCCTACATACTCTTACCAGATGTATGGTTTTAATTACGTTAATGAAACTCATTTATTAACACAGTTTTAATTATGCTCTGTTCCTGCTCAAATCTTTCAGGGTTTTCTCTTTGCTTTGAAATTAAATAATGACTTCTTGCATAAAAATTAGTCTTCTGTAGCATTTACTCAGCCTCTCTGACTTCATTCCTTGACACCTGTAGGTAAACTATACCTCAGCCGAAGGCCTGGTGTGCTGTTTTCTGAGTAAGTGGAGTTTTTCCTTCCTCTGAGCCTACCTCTGCTTCTGCCTTCCCCTCCCCTAAATGCCCGTCCTTCTCTTCTCCATTGTTTGAAGTCCCACTCACTCTCAAATAACATGTCTTCAAGGATCTTCTGATTTTCCCAGCCAGATGTGTTTTCTCTTTCCTTCGAATTGCCTTTAGGGCAGGCTAGATCTTATTAACCCTTCCATAACCACAGACCCTGGCCTTGTGTCTTGTTCTCAGGAAGTGTTGGCTGAACTGCACTGGATGTGAACCTCTTGGGAAGAGCCAGCGCGAATCTCCAAGAAGCCCTCACTGATGCTGAGAGGTCTTGGTGTGTTTGGCTGTCATACGTGGCATGACAAATGCCTTGCCTTTGGCCTTAGAGTTAATTGCAACTTTAGATGTGCTAGCTCTTAAGGGCACGGGCTTGGGAATCGTGTTTCCACAGCCTGAAATAGATGCGTTTGAACATCAGACATCTGTGTAGTTTACATGGCCCTGTCATGAGTGTTATCTTATGAGCCCTCCAACACCTCTGAGCAATGAGGTTGCTCATGTATTATTTGTATTAAGCAAATAAAGGGACTGTATTGGTTCATGTGTCAGTCCAGGGATAGATGGAATTAAATTGGATCACCGTGCTCGTGTGGTATCATCGCACTGCTATCTTTGTCCCTCCAGACTGATGTCTTCTGGCTGGTCATGTTCACAGATCGTTCTTCCCATGTGGTGGTAGAATTGGCCACCAGCAGCTCCACGCTTGAATTCAACTACTAATATTTTAGGAACCCACAGAATGCCAAGAGACAGTCTTTCCTGATAGCTTCAGCAGCAGTCACTGGGATGGTCTTTCCTCAAGTTCATCCCTGTGGCCCAGGGGGTGTGGTGCTCGGATTGGCTGCATCTGGGCTTCACCGGACAGAGAAAGAAATGATGAGCCTTAGCAAGGCTAAGTGACTTACCCAAGGTCACACAGCAGAGTGAACTACACATCTTCGGACCAAAGATCATGTTCTTTGAATTACCCTAAGTTGTTCCTGGACAACCAGTGTCTTCTTATGTCTCTGTGTGAGCCCCTTTGAGTTGAGGGCAGCCCTTGGCCCACTTGCAAAGGTAGCAGATTGTATCTTTGGGGCTTGTACTTTCCTTTCTCTGGACCCTTTTGGGCCAAGAGGACTCAGAGAATACCCAGTTCCTTCTAATTTTTTTCCCCATCCTTTTTTTTTTTTTTTAAAGATTTTATTTATTTATTTGACAGAGAGAGACACAGGGAGAGAGGGAACACAAGCAGGGGGAGTGGGAGAGGGAGAAGCAGGCTTCCCGCAGAGCAGAGAGCCCGACGCGGGGCTCGATCCCAGGACCCTGGGACCATGACCTGAGCCGAAGGCAGACGCTCAACGACTGAGCCACCCAGGCGCCCCCCCCATCCTTTTTAAAAACCTGATAATGAGCTCAGAAGCATTATGCTAAGTGAATGAAACCAGACTCAAAAGGCTACATATACCATATGATATCTTATATGTGACTTTCTGGAAAAGACAAAACTGTAGGTTTGGAAAACAGATGCCTGGAACGAGGTAGGGGTGGAGGATCGACTACAAAGGGGCATGGGGGAATTTTTTGAGGAAACAGATTGCTTTATATCTTGATTGTGGTGGTGTTTACAAGACTGCATCTATCTGTCAAAACTCACAGAACATGTACACGAACACGAGTGAATTTTATAGCATGTCAATGACACTCTAATAAAAATAGCAGCAAAAAGCCCTGATCTGAGATCCTGTTCAGGCCCGAGTGACAACAGGATTTGTGTCTTCACCAGCATCACGACCTTAGGTTGTGACTGAACTAAGTAGCTTTGAGATCTCACCATAATCTGATACCGAGAAATCGCCAAGTATTGCAGTCATTCAAGAATAATTACTCTATTTTCCTGGGAAGTGAACAAGCCCTGCCTGAGCCAAGTGAGTCACGCCCTCCTGCTGCTGTCGCCGTCTGACTGGAGCAGGGAGGCTGTGCCCCAGCTGCCCTCCCTTGGGCTGAGTCAGGGTGCAGGCTTCTGGGATTGGTGCAGAGGGCTGAGGGCACGGCATGGGTGACAGAGGCCCATGCGCTGGGAAGACAGTGGGAGAGGAGGACTGCTCCGAGTGCTTAGCACTCACCCCTTACGCCCCCTTACTCGGCCAGCCCTGCCACCCCATGCGTGCTTTAGGACCCCGTCGGGTGCCCACTGCCCCCTCCCCGCTGCACGTCCTCCTCATACAGCGCTCTCTGTCCTTGGCTCCCAGCGTCTTCCAGGGCACCGTCCTTTCTGGCTTGTCATGCCCGTCTCTGGATTCCTTGTTCCTCCCCCGTCACATCTGGCTCATCCAACTACAATCTGGGCCTTTTGCTTTTTCATTCCTGCCTGATTATTCACGTCTGCACCCACAGATGCTTTGCTTCCTCCCGGCCCCGCCCTGATTCTACCTGGTCTCGTCTCAGACCACGGTTGTTCCGCGGTGCGGCACGACAGCCAGACACTTTGTGATAATATACCAATTACAGAGCGGTTTCTGAAGTTTTAGCTGTCTTCTGCTCCAAGTCGCTGCTGACAGCGAAATAAATACTTTCGGTTGTAGATACCGCATTTTCTGATTGAAAACATCTGATTAAAAATCTACATTAGCTGCAAGAATTTTTATGTTTTCTGAAATAACTCTTTTACCAAAAAAGAGAAGTTGCTCACCAAGTACTAAAACTGAAATAGGGAAAGCTCTGGCGGTAGACTTGAGGCATTAGGAAGCTGGTGTCAGCAATCCCAAATGGGGTCGCGTCTATCTGCGCCTGTAAAGGGGTCACTGAATAGGGAAGCAGGCTTGTGCTAAGCTACAGGTAAGATCTGGAGTCAAGGCAGACCGTTGTATGTTCAGTGACTAGAGGAGCTTTTCGAGGAGTTAGAAAATCGATTGAACAACATGCCCTGGAAGCAAGTTGGAGACGAGAGTCCAGTTGTAATAAAGTTCAGAGGAAACATTTCCTGGTCGTTGTTCATACTTGGCCTTCAGCGTGCACAGGTCTGACACTTTCTGGCTTTAAGTTGCACAGAAACACTTAATCAGTTGTGTGATTGGGGAGTGAGCCGGGGTCTTGAGCCCGTTGGAGAGGAATATCAGGATCTTGCTGGGGCAGAGAGGGCCTGTCTTTGGCAGAGAGAGAGCAAGGGCTCCTCCGGGGGAAGGCAGCACTGCCTGGTGGAACGAGGCTTGTTCTGCTCTGACGCAGCCCCCAGCCAGCGTCCACCAATCAGGTCAGAGATCTTGCCCGACCAGCCCAGCAGACGGGCATGTGCAGGTTTTGGGCCCGTGCCCGGGCTGGGCGGCACTGCTGACTGGCTGCGGGTTGTGGTCTCCAAGGGCAGGTTCAGGAGGGAGCTCAGTGCTAATACGGCCTGTGCTGGATTACCCGGGAAGGCTGCCAGCCCGACCGCCACTGCGGCCAGAGCACACCAGGCCCCTGCTGCTCCAGCATCGTGCTCTCGGTTGGGCTTCAAGGAGGCCAGGGACTCCAGGGTCCCACAGCTAGTCCCCTGTGATGCTCAGACTCTGACAGCACCGGAGTACGTGCCCTGTAATGATGGTGGAATGACAGGCTGTGGTCGGGCAGGGGAGGACTCCTGAGGCCTGCTTCCAGGGGCTCTCCACCTTCTCTCGGGGGGTGGGAACTGGCCTTATTCTTGACCATGTGTGCCCTAAGTTACCTGCCGGAGCTATGCTGCTGATGGACGTGGGTGCGCCTCTGGAGCTGCCTCCTTGAAGGGAGTATAGACGCCAGGGCTGGAGGGGTCTGACGGATGGAGGGGACTGCCAGCTGGCCCCTGGGGACGCAGCCGACGCTCTCCTCCTCTCAAAGAGACAGCCTTGAATTCTCTGTGCACGGGAGCACCAGACAAGAGCTTGAATGTATTTTTTTCCCCCCTCTTTCTTCTTCTTCTTTACACTGGCCCGGTTAAAACTTCCAGAGTTGGGATAAAGAGTCAGCCCCGAGTCAGGGCGACTCAGTGGAGGCCTTTCTCCTCTCCTGTTGTTTCCTATCCTCACAGACAGGTCCAGGAGCCTTCCAGGCCAGAATGATGCTTTTCTGTCTTTGAAGCTGCTCCGGAGAAAGGAACCAGGAGAAGCTGATGTCGGAAGTTAGCTCATCCCTTCCCACTGAGCCAACTCTGGTTTATCTTTCAGATCCCGCCCTGCCTGGCTACATCTGTGTACATTTACTTATTCCTCACATCCGTATTGTGGGCGTGGGTATTCCCCCTCTGCCCCCACTGCTGCTTTTCAAAAGCTTTCCCCAAGCATGAGGTTTCTTAGATTCTGTTCAGTCCAAATAGTTTGAGCCAACACACCCACAATAGCAGACTGCAGAGAGCTTGGTTCCGGCCCTGGTTCCTACAGATGTTCTCTCAGCCTCTGGGCCATCAAAATAGGAAGCCGGCCTGGCCAGGGAGGGCCCGAGCGCCAGAATGACCTCATCACTGGGCCCTGGTGAAGAGTTTGGAGACCTGAATGGACAGGAAGGAGCCTGACTCCTAGGAGCCAAGTTGGCTGTGGAGTTGCCTGTTGTTTTTCTTTAGATAGTCCATCTAATAAATGACGTAATGGAAAGAGGCAGATAGCTCTGGGTTCAAATCCTGAGCCACCACAAACTGGGTAACCTTAGGTAGCCTGCTTAATGTTTCTGAGCTTAGTTCCCTCATCCGTAAAATGGGGATGATAAGACCAGCTGTGTTGTTTGGTATGAGAAATAATAGAGACGGTATGTGTAAGTACACGGCTCAGGATCCATAACAGGAGAGGCTCTCAGTCAATGGTGGTGATTGTTATTAGCCCTGTCTGTCAAGGAGGGGGTCTGCAATTCTGCTCTCCAAAAAATTTCCTCGAGCAGGCAGTGTTTTTCTCTCAATTCCGGGCACACATTAGAATCATACAAAGTGGTTTTAAAAATGCAGTTGCCTGATTTTTCAATTCTGGCAGTTCTTATTTGTGAGTCTCATGTGGTGCCCTAGACTCCGTATTTATCAGAGTTCTCCTGGTGATTCTCATGTGCCTTCCGCTTGAACCGGAAGGAATTAATTGCCCTGAGGATCATTTTAAACATGGCTGTGGGGGGTGGTGTGGGGGGATGGAGAGGGGAGGTTTGCAGGCCAGGAGGGCTGCTTTCTGAGGCCTCTGAGATGCGTCACATCTTACAGTTGTCCTTGTCTGTTGTTGGGGTCCCGGAAACCACGGCATTCTTCCCTCAGTGGTGGACACGGGGAGCCCTGGTACACAGGTGCCCCAGGCTCACGGTGCTCTGACAGGCCCACCGCGCCTCTCCATCCAGCGGCCCCAGAACTTGTGCCTAGAATCACAGCCTTTGAGGCTTCCGTTCCCATCTGCTCTGGTGTGTCTACCTTTCTCATTCCTTCTTCCCTACTGCCCTGTCTGCTTTGGGCACTCTGCCGCCAGGGCTAGGGGATCTGACTTCTGGATTTCAGAGAAAGCTTTCTCAATTAAACCACAAGATGTGAAAGTTTTGCTTCCCTGTGTTTATGGTCTGCACAGATAACCGCCCCCAGATGGAAGTGGGTATGGCATTAAAAAAGTTCCAACCTCACTTCTAATCGCAGGCAATTTTGTTTCTGGTGGTTGATGGGGCGCCTGGGGAGGAGAGTGGGTTCTGACCGGCCTTCTCAGAGAGCACGAATGGGGACCAGCCCCTTACAGCATCCCCAATGTCCGGACAGCGCTGAGCTGTGGAACCAGAATAGCACCGGGTTCTTTCTGAGAATCAGTTCCAGTTCCTGTGTTTTGGTTTGTCCAGCATCTAAATGTTTTTCAGCCTTATCGTGGTCCCGAGTCACTGTGTGAACTTCAAGGGGTTGCCTGAGAGGTCACTGTAGGTGAAGTCACGAGCTTATGGACTTCTACCAAACTGGATGTTCTTCTCTTTCCTAAATGCATAGGTCGATTGTCAAGTGCCTGCCTGTGATAGTAGAAACAAATCAGGCTGTGGAACCAAAGGAAATTAGTAGGCAGCAATCCTAAGTATGCCTGTCTCTCCTCACTGAAAATTTCTCTTTCCCTTCCCCTCCCCTCCGCTCTTTCTTTCTTTCAGCTTTTATTTGTATTTGTAGGGAAAACTAGCTGTTCATCTAGTTCCCTGGTTTCAGACACCGCCTATGTTGCTGGTTCTTAAAATTGTTCCTTCCACCCGAACCCCTCCTCTAAGACTTGTGTATCCACCTGCCTGGGCGTCCAGTAGGCTTCTCATACTCCAGATGTCCAAACCTGAGCTCCTGGTTTTCCCGCCCAGCTCTGCTCCTTCTGCAGCCTTTCCCAGCCTCAGCGTCGAGAAGAGAGGACCGGCACAGAGTTGGTGCTTGATAAATATGTGTAGAATGAAGAATAAGAAAATGAAGGGTTCACAGTGGTATGCTTTGAGTCAGGAGTGGGTGCATTCCCAACTCTGTGGCTAATGAGGTGTGTGTCGCCCCCCTACCTCGGTTTCCACCCCACTAAAATGGTGATGATGTTACTGAATCCTTGGCGGATGGCGCCAGGACATAAGGAGAGAACGGGGTGCTCTCTCATCACAAGGCTTTGTGTCACACACCTTCCCCGGAGCATTCAGTGTCCCCCTTTGCCTGCAGCATCATGTGGACATTGTGTGCAGCTTGTATTCAAGACTGCTCTACACATCTCTGTTCTGTCCACCCAAAGGCTTTCTCAACACGCCCCTTCTCTCTAAGGAGACAGACTTCCTCATTGTCTTGGAGCCACACACCAGCTCCTTGGTCTCCTCTCCAGTCCTCTATCTCCAGACTCTTCCTGTCTCTCAAGGCCTCAGTCCCCTCCACCCCCAGAGTCCCCCCCCCCCCCCAATCTAAGC
>NC_058412.1:73202532-73235445 GCF_002201575.2 Neomonachus schauinslandi | reverse complement strand
TCGTGTCATTGCCTCAGGGATGGTAACCGCTCGAGGCCAGGACATTTGTTTCTCATTCTCTTTCAGCCCTGTAGTACATAGCATGAAACAGCTCTGGTTTTCAAATTAAAAAATATTGTGGTGAAATGCACATAACATAAAAGCAACCGTCTTAACCATTTTAAGTGTGGTGTTCAGGGGTATTAAATACATTCACACTGTTTTACAGTCATCACCACCATCCGTACACCTCCATAATTCCTTTCATCTTATAAAATTGAAACTCTGTACCCATCAAACAGTAACTCCCCATTCTCCCCTCCCCCCAGTGCCGGGCAACCATCATTCTACTTTCTGTCCCTATGAATTTGACGACTCTCGGTACCTCAGATAAAAGGAATCATACAGCATTTGTCTGTGATTGGCTTCTTTCACTTAGCATAATGTCCTTAAGGTCCACGAATGTTGTAGCCCATGTCAGGCTTCCTTTTTAAGGCTGTCTAATGTTCCTTTCTAGGTGTAGGTGTGTGAATATTCTATTTAGTTCATCCATTCCTCCATCAAAGGACACTTGGGCTACTTCCACCTTTTGGCGATTGTGAATAATGCTGCTATGAACATGGGTGTACAGATATTTCTTAGAGACCCTGCTTTCAGTTCTTTTGTGTATATTCCAAGAAGCAGAATTGCTGGATCGTATGGTCATTCCATGTTGAACTTTTTGAGGAACGGCCATACTGTTTTCCACATCGGCTATACCATTTTCTCACCAGCAAAGCACGAGAGTTCCAATTTCTCCACATCTTCGCTAATACTTGTTTTTGCTTTTGTTTTTTTTGTTGTTGTTGTTAGTAGCCTCCATTTGCATTTTCCCTAATGGCTAATGATATTGAACATCTATTCATGCTTACTGGCCATTTGCATGTCTTCTTTGGAGAAATGTTTGTTCAAGTCCTTTGCCCATTTTTTAATCAGATGATTTCTTTTTTGTTGTTGTTGGGTTGTAAGAGTTCTTTATATATTCTGGATATTAACCCCTTATCAGATATATGATTTGCAATAACTGGGTACTTTTGATAGGGAGCTCCTTGCTAACCACTGCCTGGGTATTAGAGGAATCTGCACTTGAAGGCCATGAAATGCCAACTGGCAGGTAGTTTGAAAGGTTTTCTTTGATCTACGCCTGGTATTTTCCATGCTTCATCTCATGCAGAACTTGCAACAATCCTGGAAGGTGTGAGTTATCACTTCCATTTTACAGATGAAGAAACTGAGGCTCAGAGAAGTCCAAAAATTTACTCAAGGTCTTCCAGCCTCAGAAGTGGCAGAACCAGGATGGGAAGCTAAGCCCGCCTGACTCCACTTGACTCCTGCACCTTCAGGCTGCATGTGAGCAAGCTTCACACATGTGTTGCTCATCACTCTGTTCTCTGGATTTCATTAAAGAAACCCCTGTGACAGACAAGCTAGCGCTCCTGACTCTGCAAAATGTGATCCCTTTCCACCTTTGGATCTTGGCGTGACTCAGATACCTGGTGTTTCTTTGCCCAGCCTCTATTGGGAGGGCAGATACTCTGGCTTTTCAAATCTAGCATCTCTGCTGTCCTGCTTCTAGCTTCAGACTTCTCAGAGCTGCTCACGTGCGTTAGTCAATTAGATTCAACAGGAAGTTTGTGCTGGGATAGTCCCACCCCGAGGTAGTAGACGCTACAGGGACTGGACGAGGCAGCAAACACAACTCTAGAGCAAAGAGAGACGTGCCTTTGAAAGCTGAGTCAGTGGTGTAGTGCAGGCTGTGAAGGCTCCCAGAACAGAGAGGGAACAGATTTCACGTGTTTCCTGACCTGTTACAAGGCTGTGTGCTCAGAAAAGCCCACCTGTTCAATGTCAGGCTGAACCAAACATACTCAGGAAGGAAATGTGCTACAAAACAAATGGTACAGTGTGGTCAAAGCTAAGAGATGCCATCTTTGAATTTTGTATGTGGTTTTTTTTTTTTTTTTTTCCTAGCAGCCTAGGCCTGGGTTTAGTTGGGATAGAATGTCTACCCCTGGGTGTCATTGGCATGGGGCTTACAGCGCATGGGATGTCTTTCTGCTATAGGACACCGACCTGGATGAATGTGTGTCATAAGTGAAGGGAAGTGGTTGCAAGAGGGCTCCAGCAGCCTCGGAGAGGGAGTGTACAGTCCCAGGTAGAGAATGGCATTCATACGATGTAAATTGCATATTTTAGCGCTTATACGATTATCACCCCCATAATGAGCACTTAAATTCTTTGTGAATGCACTCTCATTTATTTTTTGTAAAAATCTTGTGAAGCATAGGTGCTATGATGGGTGAGGCAGAGTGAATTCTCCACTGTCTCACAACTGGCGGATGATGGATTCTGCTTTGTTGCTAAAATCTCTGCTTTCGGATGCTGCAGAAAACCACTTTTCCCTCGCACACGGGAAGATAGGACATCAGCTGAGAAAAGGAGGTCAATATAAATGCCTCTTACCTATGCCCACAGTGAGCATTTTTTCCAGAGATATTTGTAAGGGCCAAGAACCAGCTAAAAAGATGAGGTCTTTTTGAGGGAGAACATACTTTATGTATTAAAGGAAACCTTACTTGTCTTGCAGCCCTGAGTTCTTTCAGGATGGCTGATTTTCTAGGCTCTTAAGTCCAAGTAGCAGATAATATGTCACCTTCAACAGTTCCCTTGTCCCCACACCCAAAGGGTTGTTTGGTCCTGTTAGGGTTTTTTTTTTTTAATTGTAGTAAAATACAACATAAACTACACCATTAGTGACATTTGGTACATTCATAGTTTTGTGCAGCCTTCACCACCGTCTCGTCCTAGAACATTCCCATCACCCCGGAAGGAAGCCCTGTAGCCGTTTAGCAGCCCCTCCCCGTTCCTTCCCCTTCCGTCTCTACAGATTTGCCAACTTCGGATAGTTCACGTAAACAGACACGGACAATATGTGGCCTTGTGTGCGTCCTGTTAATTTTACCACTCGTGGTTCTCTTTTTCCATAGCAATGTTTGCAGCCTCACTGCCCCAGTGGAGAGCTGTGTCCCAAGCTGGGTATGGCTTTGGGATCCGAGAGACCACACTGGGTTAATTGAGGTGGCCTCCCGGAGCCGGTCAAGGTTGTTGGAGGATTAAGTGAAAACGAAGCTCCTTGTTCTGTTCTTGACCTTGGGCCAGTTATTTAACTTTGCCTCAATTGTCTTTCCCTGTAAAATGGGGATGTAGTCGTATCTCTATCCTGGGGCTATTCTGAGGATTAAATGAGGTAATATGTAGAATATGGGAATTGCTTTTGATGTGTTAGCAGCACACGCTTGGGTTGGTGGCATGAATTAAACCAGCACTATGTCGTCCGCTGGGATAATCTTAGAGGCCCCTCAGTGGCCCGTCTGCCCTCAGAGCCAGGCTGGATGTCATCACCAGGGCACTGCTGTCTACTACTCATCCCAGGAAACTGCCCCAGCTCTCTGCTACCTAGTGCAGAGAGTTCTGAGTCTTCAGCTCCGCATTCAAGGCCCTCTGCATCTCCCTTCTTAACTTTCTGGGTTCTCTCCCCATCTTGTTGTCCGTGAGCTTATTCCTTGCCACCATGCTGGGCCACCCCTGGGTTTCAAAGTTGCCTGGGCTGGCCAGCATCCACACCTTTGTCCCTACTCTTCCCTCCGTTGGGAATGACCTCACACTTGTTGTCATCTGGCAAAGCTGTGCTCATTTCTTTCCCTCGGTGTTTTCATCTGTCATAGTAGTATGTACATCACAGGGTTGTTCTGAGGATTACCTGACATAATACATGACTGGGATGATACATAGTGCATAATCCCGTTAACTGAGATAAAAAGCACACGTGTGTGGGGGACATCTGGTAATTGTTCGGGATGTATCAGTGATCTTCATGTCATTATATCACTCTGTGAGGACTCTCTGTGCACACCTGCTGTCCCAAGTAGACTGCAAATTCCTTGGGAATAGGGTTGTCTTCTAATGTTTGTATCCCCACTTGGGCCCGGATGGGGCCCTGCATATAGTTTCTATAGTTATTTATTAAATTGAATGAATATGAGCGATCTTCTTGTCTATTCCCGGCCTCTGCTTCCATTAGGGAGAGACATTCCTTGAACTCAGAGCCGGCTGGTGCAATCAGCCGACTTTGTTTCTCGGCCTTTTAGGGTCCCACACCTCTGCCTTGGAGCCAGGGGCCCCGTGTTGCCGCCCTGTGGCCTTCTCCCAGGGCTGCCCCGGCCAGGCCCCCATTGGTGTGGTTGGCCCTTCCCCGCCTCCTCCCACACTTCACAACTTGCCTGCTCCGTGCCCCGTCATTCGCCTAGGTCTGTGGTAGGTAAAGGGCTCATTAGGCTGACTGATTGATGCCGGTGGGCCGAAGAGGGACCAGCAGGGCTGCAAACTAGCCGCGTGAACTTTAGCAAACGCCTTCATCATCCTGCCCCCAAACTGCTTTCAGATGCCGTTCCTGGAGCTTGCCTGCCCCTTCCCGGGCCTCCTGGCTGTCTTCTGGACCTCCCCGCGCCTGTCTGGGCTTTGGTTTACTCCCTTCTGTGTGGAACACCTCTTCCGTGGGGACTCGTGGTCTGTTAATCACCCTGCCTTTGACTCTGTCCTCCTCACGACTGTACACACACAGGTGTATACTGTGTCTAATATTTACAACCTTCCCTTCACGGCATGTCCTGATTTAGGTCCTAAACAGTTTCTCTGCTTTCTCTAATCAGATAAAAGAAGTCAGGTCCCTGAAGGAGGTCCTTTGGCCTCTTGCATCCTCTGATCCTCCACGGCATTTAGCGCCTGGTTGTGCAGACAGAATAGGATTAATGCATACCTGGTGAATTTAGTTAACTTAAAAAAAATTACCCAAACAGCGTTAGAGATTTTTGAAAATGCAAAAATGAAAATGAAAATTTCCTGTCATCCTACCTCTGATGTTAGCACTGCTAACAGTAGAACCAGGTAATAGGGTATGTAATCCCCGATATTTACTGAGTGCTCATTATGTGCTAAGCCCTTTGCTAAATATCTATCTGATATAACTCATTGATTGCCACCACGAGGCAGGTGTTATTAGTATTCCCATTTTACTTTATTTTTTAAAAGATTTTATTTATTTATTTTGTCAGAGAGAGAGAGCACACAAGCGGGGCGGGGGGGGCGGCAGGCAGAGGGAGAAGCAGGCTTCCCGCCGAGCAGGGAGCCTGATGCGGGGCTCGATCCCAGGACCCTGGGATCATGACCTGAGCCGAAGGCAGACGTGTAACCGACTGAGCCACCCAGGCCTCCCAGTATCCCCATCTTAGACTAGGAAACTAAGGCACAAAAAAGGTGCCTTATGCAAATCCTCAAGGCTTGTAAATAGAGGAGCCGAGTTTTAAACGCAAGCAGTCTGGCTTTAGGGTCTATACTCTTTAACTCTGTGCTCAACTGCCTTCCCTCCTTCCCACACCCACTGACGTGCGCCGCCTCCTTCCTGCCTCATGTTTAATGGAACAAATCAGCACCAGGACCCAGGGAAGCTGGGTTTTCTTTCCCCTGTGCATTCACTGGTTGTGAGATGTTAGGACAGTCACTTCACCTCTTTGAGCCTGGCTCCTTCCCTAAAAATCTGGGAATTGGTTTCTGCAATCTCTGTAATTCAGCTAGAATGTTCTGTGATTTTTATGAATTAAACACTGAAGCAGGGAGTCGCTCTCCTGCCATGTTCCCCGCCCCCCGCCCCCGCCCCACTCCTCATTTCCTCATCTCGGGGCCTGCAGGCATATTACCTTCCATCGTGTAGGCCAGCAGTCAGGTCACCCTGACCCAGGTACCTCCCTCCACCTCCGTGTGCTTGGAAGAAGCTGCCAGCCCGCCGCTGTGAGTGAGGTTTGCTGAGCATTTGGGATTTAGTGGGTTATGTAATCCATTTACGATCCCTTTTAATAGAGTGTGCATCCTTTGAACTGCAGATGGGCGCCTGCTGTTTATGGGGCTTTCTGGAGCATGGACTTAGAGGGAGGGTCCTCAAGGTTTATGGGGCTTCTTACAGCGCATGCATTGAAAAGGAGGGCTGTGTCATTTTAAATCTTCCTCCTGCCACCTTTCTGATCAGGGCAGTGGGCGGAGGGCAGGGCCTGAGCACCGTGTGTTTACACCTCTGCTGTGTATACAACAGGCTCAGAGAAATGTCTGGTTTATCCAGCAGCACCGATTAACGAGCATCAGAATCCCCTGAAGGCTTGTTAGAGCACAGCTTGGGGGGGGGCACCCCAGAGTTTCTGATTCAGGAGGTTTGGGGTGGGGCCTGGCAATCTGCATTTTGGACAGGTTCCTAGGGGATGCTGAAGCTGCTCCTCCAGGGACCACACTTTGACAACCCCTGTACCAGAGAATTGAAACTTTCCATCCCTTTAACAATGAAACCGAAACTAAACCACTTTTGGCCATGTTTGTAGGTAAAAATGATGGACTTGTATTCAGGTAGATTGCAGAAAGAATTGAGTATCTTTTTTGATATAGAAAGTCATAATTATGACTATTGATTATGGTGGTTGGTTGTGATTGGGGGTCTCTGGGACCCCCTTGAGGTTGGCCCAGGCTGTTGAAGCTGTTGGTCTGTGTTTTACATTTTTCAACCCTTCCCTTGAGGTCGGGAGGTCAGCCTCATGCTGCCTGGTGTGCCTGCAGCTTTCTTTCCTGTCTGGAGCTTTTAAGAAAGCTTTCTTCTTAAAATGTTTGCACCTATAAAAGTAGAAGAGAGTAGGGCAGTGAATTCCCATATACCCATCATCTGGATTTTTAACATTTTTGCTTCATATTTTTGGTAGAAGTAGTCTAAAGCCAATCCCAGACATCATAACATTCCACTCGCAAATATTTCTGACTGCATCTCTAAAAAATAAAGACATTTCTTGCATAACCACAGGAGCATTATCACAACCAACAAATCCGACAGTAATTCCTCAATACCATCCAATATGGAAACTATATTCAGATTTTTCCCCAGTTGTTCCAAAAAGTCTTTCCAGTTGAATCTGGATGGAAGAAAGTTTTATGTCCGCATTGCCTTTGATTGTTAGGTAACTTACCTTCGAATTTGCTACTTTGGGGCCAGGGAATAGTTCATCCTTTGGGGAGAGATGGTCACTGCTGGTGACCAAAAAGCTGATGGTTTGTGTGTTGAAAGTGGGGGAAACGGGTTTCAAGTGAGGGTCTCTAAGGCGGGTGCAGGTCTGGTGCAGGGGCTTGGAGACATCGCTATTGTCTGCACAGGTGTTCTTGAACTTTCTTCTGTTTTCTTTGATCAGCAGAGGCCAGGAGATCAGGCATGTGACTTCTAGATCAGTGAGCTGCTTTCGTGTGGGAGTACGTATTTGTGAGGATATGTTTGGAAAGCCGCTCTGCTGCCCAGGGTTGGAAAAGGAGTTCTTGGCCCCAAGGACTCCTGGCTGTGGGTGTTCTAGAGTGTCTGGGATGTGTGTTTTATTCTCCTTGCTCCCTCTGTTAACAATCCAGCCTCCCATCCAGGCTTTCCGGAGGGAGACTATTCCTTAGAGCTCCCGGCTCTGAGAGTTTACGTGCGCACACCTAGTCCCCTTGGGTGGCCTGGTTTCCTGCCAGAAGTATGATAAATAAATATTGATGTGCTGTGCCCGGCCCCCTCACAGCCCTGCCTCCATGCTCATTCTTCACGTAGGTGTTTCAAACATGTTACAGGCTTCTAATTTAGTTTCCCCGTCGAAACCAAAGGTCCCTTGCTGCAGTTTAAATGCCACGGTGTACCCGTGGCTGGGGCTGACGTGGATTGGAGAGCGAAGCTGTCCTGCGTCACAGAGCATCAGCTGTACCGCCATATGGCCCACGACGCGGCGCTAACTGCAAGCTGGGCTGAGGATGGAATCACGTGTGGCCAACCAAGAGGGGAGGACTTTCCTGAACAGGGACCTGATGGTCAGGGGGCCTCCGGGGGGCTTTCCGCCACTGACTCAAGGTTGGGGAGCAGCACCCTTGAGTGACCCAGCAAGGAGGGCCTGGAAGAGAGGGGAGAGTGCTCGGCTCATGGCCGCGTGTCAGCCCAGTACAGTCCCCCCGGGCTTCTTCCCCAGCCCCTGCCAGCCCTCTTTGTGCAGCTGCTGTGAGCCCATCAGGGCAGCAAACACCCAGGGCTGTAAAGGGCTATCGCCTTGTCCTTCTCCTCCGTGCCGGAAGGTCATCAGTGATGTTGACTATCTTGCTTTTTGGTACACAGTGGCACTCAATAAATGTGCAGTGAATATGTAACTACAGCCCAGGAAATAGAGGGCAGGGACATGTCTTGGTGGTGAATTAGGTTGAGCACAGTATAAAAACAAATCAGGGATGGTCCTGAATGTCATATAGTCCGCCTAGCCCACCCAAGGTACCAAGGTACGGGACTTCATTGGAATGTGCTGGCTGATGACCGCTCTTTTGCCGACAAACCCTTGTCCGTGTCCCGTTCCTCACCTTTTCTTGCCTGGAAAACCCCCACTGCATTGAGCTCCAATTTCTTAAGGCCATAACCAGGCTGTTTAGAAATATTTCAGTTGTAATGATGTCTTATCCCTGATGTGGACTGTGTCGTGTCCCAGGGCAGCGTTTATACTTGGTTTCTCTTCCCATCCTCCTGAGCTCTGGTACTGCGCTCTATGCATAGTAACAGGGACTCTGATCTAGTTGCCCCATGAAACTCAAGGCTGCTGTGTTTTGTGAGTGCTAAAGACATGGCTGGGACAATGGTTCTTTTTGAGTTCAGAGAAGGGAGGACTCCCTGGGCGCTGCAGGCGTCGGGAGAACCCTCCTCCAGGAGGCTGGAACCGATCGGCACAGTGGAGAGAACTGGGGAAGGTGGAGGGGCGGAAGAGGAAGAGGAGGGAGAACAGGTTCGGTGTTGGGAAGATCAGAAGAGACTTGGAATCTGCACCGCTGGCTTAATAAAGAGGTGTGGCTAATTAGTTTGGACCCACTGGCTTCTGGGTGTTTATTAGACATGCTGTGAACTGCCAAGAACTACACAGACTGACCACAGGGAAGGGTGGCTACAAAATTCTTAAAACATATGCTCACTCCCGTTCCTGGTGGGACCGATGGGGATGAGTCAGGTTAAGACAGAGATAAACATTTGCTTATCAGATGGAAATCCACCCTATTTTCTAGCTTCTTGGACTTTGAAAAAGCATGTCCCCAAACACCAGATAGTGGAACAGGAAGGAAGAGGAGGGTTAAGGGACTCCTGCCTCCAGGCTCTGGTGGGTTAGCTGGAAAAGCAATACTGCCTTGGGTTGAAGAAGATGGAAATGTGCAGAGTTTCAGACTGAAAGAAGTGTCGATGGTACAATTGCCTTGGAAAATAGTCCAGCAGTTTCTTTCGAAGTTAAGCATACACCCACCATGTGATCCAGCCATTCCGCTCGTAGGTATTTACCCAAGATAAATGAAAGCATATGTCCATACAAAGTCTTGTATGGGAATGTTCATAGCAGCTTTTATCTGTAATAGCCCCAAACTGGAAACAACTCAGACGTCCGTCAAGAGACGGGCGGATGAGCAAACTGTGGTGTATCCACACATTGGAATACTATTTAGCAATAAAGAGGAATGAAAGGCTGAATCTCAAAATAATTACGCTGCATGAAAAAAGCCAGATTAAAAAAATACATGCTATAGGATTCCATTCATATGCAATCCTTGAAAACGCAAACTCATTTATGAGCCAACTTTTGGAGCTGAAGGATGTCTCCTATCTCGATGATAGTGGTGGTTTCACAGGTGTATGAGTCAGAACTTACCAAGTTTACTCTTTAAGTGTGTTCAAATTATTGTCTGTTATTTATACCTCAACGGGTGTTAAAAATTGCAGATTCAGTGCAGTTCAATAGAACAAGCCATTATGGCAAATGTCTTACATTCTCATCCCTGAACTAGGATGAATTTGTTTCAGTGGAAAGGAGAGGAGAAAAAAATGGACAACCTCAAAGATCTTAGGAGGGCAAGGAAGGACCGCTATTTAAACCAAAGACAGTTAAGGCAAGCCTCGATGGAAACCAGTACTGGTGAGAATGAAAGGTACTACTTTTGAGGACTGGCCAGGAAAAACTCCAGGTGGGTGTGATATCAGAGATGGACTTCATGGGATGGAGATGATGTGAAAAGCAGGGAGGTGCCAACTGAGCAAGGCCTAAAAAAGATGGAATCAACAAGCCATGTTGAAGGACAAGAGGGAGGCAGGTGCAGGAAAGGCCGAGGGTGAAGTTTGAGAAGGGCTGATATCAGGAACTAAGCCTGGATGTGGAATGGATCCAGACTGCCTGGCTGTGTGTCCTGGCTGCACCACTCAGAAACTGGGCAACCTTTGGACAAATTGCCTAACGTCTCTTTGTCTCAGTTTTTTCATCTGCAGAATGGGAATAGTAATAGTCCATACCTCGTAGGGTTACGTGGACATTTAGTGAGTTAATGTACAAAAAGTATTTAGTACCATGCCTGGTATTTCCTAAGTGCTCAACAAACGTTATTCCTGCCATCACTGTCATCATCATCATCATTATTATTGTCTGCTATTGGGCAGGATGTTGAATGTCAGGATCATCAGGAAATAAGCAGAGAAAGGAAGATCTGCTTCTAGCTTGGCCCTACCACAGGGCCTTTGCTCTTGCTGGGACAACTCTGCTTGGAATACTCTTCCTTGAGAAGTCCACCTGGTTGCTCCTTGACATCTCTCCCATGTATCAGGTTTCTCCCCCACCGCCGCATCAGAGAGGCCTTCGCTGATCACCACTTTGAAAAATAGCAGTCCCCTCACCCCCTACTACCTGACTTAGGTATGTGTCTGTTTGCTTATGTCCTACTTGCCCCCGACCAGAATGTAAGCTCCATAGGCACTGTGCTTTGTCTGCCGCCATATCCTCTGAGCCTGAACACTTCCTGGAATGTGGCAGATGTTCAATAAATATTTGTTGGCTGGAGGACTTCTCAAGCTGTGTCCTGGGGTAAATCAGGCTCCTCACCTGTGAACCTATCCAGTCCTCCCAGCCTGTGCTTCTGCGGGGGGCTGGGTGTGGAATCTCAGCAAGGGGTGATGTGATGAAGGGGCTGTGGGAGAGTGTTGGGGCTCACAAGAGAAGGGAGTAAGGAGAGAGGGCTTGCAGGAAGGAGGGCAAGGAGGACATGGCCCTGGCCCACAAGGGCCACATGGATGTGTAGAAATGTAAATCGCTTCCTTCTGCTTGTCTGTCCCCCCGTTGGGCAAGGATTTGTAGTCAGTTCTGTGCTTGGTTTTAGGGATTCTGAGAGGAGAAGTTCCTTCCTGCCCACAAGGCACTAGTGGTAGGCCAGTGTTGCTTAACCCCTACCCTGCTTTTCTAGAATAGCTTCATTATACCATACAAGTCACTCATTTAAAATGTACAGCTCAGTGGTTTGTAGTATATTCACAGAGTGGTATAACCATCACGTCCATTTTTAGATCATTTGATCACCCCCAAAAGAAAGCCCATACCTACTGGGGAGCAATCTCTCCCCTGAGCCTCATGGCAACCACGAATCTACTTTCTGTTTCTTTGGATTTGCTGATTCTGGTTATTTCATGTAAATGGAATCATAAAATAGGTGGCCTTTTGCATCAGTCTTCCTTCCCATTGTGTCTTGTTTCTGAGGTTCATCCATGTTGTAGTGCCTTATCAAGAGAGCTTCGGTCCTTTTTATGGTTGAATAATATTCCGTCATACTGGCCGTGACACTTCTGTTTCTCCGTTCACCAGTCCATGGATGTTTGAGTTGTTTCCACTTCTGGCCTATTATGAATCATGCTGCTATGAATACTTACATGTTTTTGTCCCTCTCCTTTAAAAAAAAACAAAAAAACACCTCCTACTTGATGAGACTTAAGCGTGTTCTGCCCCCGATGCCTTGTTTGAAATTACTAAGTGAATTCAGGGGCGCCTGGGTGACGCCGTCGGTTAAGCGTCTGCCTTCGGCTCAGGTCATGATCTCAGGGTCCTGGGATCGAGTCCTGCAGGGAGCCCGCTTCTCCTTCTCCCTCTGCCTGCCGTTCCCCCTGCTTGTGCACGCTCTGTCTGTCAAATAAATAAATAAATAAAAATCTAAAAACAAACCAACAAAATGAATTCAGTCACTTAAAGGTAATTTTGAATATGATTTTCCAGACCCTCACCTCTCTCCTTTGGGCTCTATGCTGTCTGTCTCCTGCCAGGGTCCTCCTGCATTGGGCATCCTGCTCGAGACACACGTGGAACACGAATATGCCAGATCAGGCAGCGTCAGTAAATGCCAACTGAGTGGTACGTGGGGGTCATCACTGTAATATGTCATGAGCTGTTCCATTTTGAAAAGGGGCCGACTCCAGGTTCTGTGCATAAGGCGCGCATTAGGCTGAGGGGGCGTGGAGGCTGGGAGAGGAGCTGACACGTGTCAGAAGGCGAGCCAGCCAGATGGCTCTGATTTATCCATGTCAGCGCAGGGCCGGGAAGGAGCCCAGGCCTGCCGGGCGCTGCCATGGGGCTTCCAGGCTGCTCGGCCCTGGGGAGGCTGGGCCTCTGCCCTCACACCTGAGCTCCCTATGGAGGCGGAGGCGGGGGCGGCAGCGGCTGGGAGAGGCCTGCTGTTCCTCAAGTTCAGCAGTGAGCGTCATCTCTTTAAGGGCAGACCTCTTAGCTCTAATCTGAAATGTCACTTATTACACTCTTTCAGTGTAAGTTTAGAAGCACCTCGGTTATGCTCTCAGGAGTAAGACAGAAATAGCTAGTCCGTGTGGGTGAGTAATCTTCTGAAAGCATTCCCAGGGATCATCCTTGCGATGGCATTATGTACTGTTTCAAGTTTGAGTGAGTGTTCAGGCACCCCGCATTTACAGTCGGGGGTGGGGGAAGGGAGGCGAAGGTCTTAGGGAAACCCCGGGTAAAATTCCTCGCAGTCTCTGTCCCGGGTGACCCACCAAGCACCTGATATTCTTTGGTTCCTACCGTGTTTACCGTCGTTAGATTTTATGGGTGGTACTAAAAAGCTCAGGACACAGCCCTTGGGTCTTAGCTTAGACACCTCTGCGCAGGTTAAGGGGGTGCATTTGAAAGTGCCACCTGAAAGGGGCTGTAAGAGCTGCTAGAATCTGGTGGTTGGGGGGGCTGGTGTAGTGGGATCACTGTGGACTTGGGGCCATCAGGGAAGGTTTCTTGGAGGAAGCAGCATGTGAAGGAGGAGGTAGAGATATTAGGGATGGAATGTTTGGCTTTTACTTGATTCTCAACCTGCCTTTGTCTACTAAGGATGGAAGCGCCGTGTACAAGAAAGTTAACAAACATAAATAAAAAAAATCAAAGCCACAGAAAGAGAGAACTGGCTAATCTACTTGCTCTGATTGAGTACCGCGTTTGTTTTTGAGTTTCTTGGCAGCCAGGACATAATGAAAACCAGGTTCACGACACAGCTCTCTTGATCAGAAAAGGGAGGCAGAATTCTTCCTGGCACATTTTTCTAAAATTATTTTCTCATGTAGGAGTTTATACAAAGGACACCGGGGCATAATGGCCACTGATCCATCAGCAACAAAAGCTTTTATAAATGTGGAGGATTGAGCACCAAGGTGTGATGCAATGAAGGTAATTGGGCCAGGGGCTGAGCTGGCAGGATCCAGTTACGTGGCTTTGGGGGCTCTGACTTGATCATTGGCTAGAAAAGTAGGCAGAGGAGAAATCCCAGATGGAGCCTTTTTAAGGGAAATTCAGAGGGGAAATCTCCTTGGCCCCGGTGAGGTTATACCCAGGGAGAGGATGTGGATGCTCCTTCCCTCGGTCCCCACTCTCCATCATATAACTCGGCTGTCTGGGGGATCAGATTTGGTGCTGAGTGTCCTGGCAGCCAAGGGCACAAGAGAAAACACTTGTCTGATTCTAGAGTCCAGAGCTGGTCTTGTCTCTGTCACCAGTCCGCCTTGGTACCCTGTTCCTAGGTTTATGTTAATGGAGGCCTTGAAGCATACGCTCTCTTGTGCCCGACAAGTTCCGAGCACTCTGAAGTCTAGAGAGGGTAATTTTACTTGAAACAATAAATCCCAGATAGGCCCAAGTACAGAAGAGATGACTGCTAGTAGGTTGGCTTTGCAGTTATCGACAGCTGCTGCTTGTTGAGCAGCACTCTGCCCTCAGAACTCTACCTGTATTATGTTGATGTCATCCTCACAACTTCCAGAAGTACATGCTGTTATCCTCTCCATTTTATCAGAGAGACTGGGCCTTATGGAGATTGAGATATGCTCTGAAGCCTCCAGTCTGAGGAAGATTCCAGCCGGCCTCACCTTTGGGTCTGGTGGAATGAGTCTTGGCTCCCTGTCTACCCCTGGCCATGGATCTCGCCCTCTCCCCTCTCACACCCCCTCTCTGGCTGTGGTCTTCTGTTTCAGGCTTGCCCTAGGCCTCTCGCAAGACCCTGGCCTTTTGTATGAGACAGGCACTTGCCTATCTGATCTCTAATGTCCCCAGAATCACACCCTTCCTCACCCTTTCGGCTTGAGCCAGTAATGTCTGCATCTTCCCAGTGCTTTCCAAGGATCATAAAAAGCGGAGTCCAGGTCTCCTTGGTTTTAAAGTTCGTGTTCCCTTCAGGACGACCCAGCAAGTTCCATGGGGGGCACTGCAGGTCAGGGATTGACAAGGGTCTGTTCTGTCCTCCCATCTGTGTTCCCCAGGCTGGCGCTCCCCTCAGCTACTCGAGGGGCTGCCATGAGGCATTGCTGTTTTATCACACCAAAAATATTTTAAAACTATGTCAAGATGATCACTCTCATTGGTGAAGGAGGAGAAGGACATTTTGTCAAGCTGACCTCTGGAGGATTTGGGATTCTTGCTACCTTTGGATCCTAGGATCCGTGTGCATTTAGTCCTATAGGGAGAGATTGCGTATCTGGGGATGTTGCCAAATTGGTCCCTCTGTGTTGGGGAAGCTGGTGACCAGCTGAGTAACTCTTGGGTCTAGGCCGAAATTCCTGCCTTTGTCCCTGCTCTGTCTGTCTTTTGCTGCCACCTGACCTTTGTCACTGGGAACAGGATGGGATGAGCTGGGTGGCCTCAGATGCACATTTTCAGAGGCTCAGAGGGAAGCCCTTTCAAACACCAGGGCTTTTTGTTTATTCTTTGACGCTTTTGAAGGACGGTGTTTTCAATGGGATCAACTTGGCCTCTTACGTTTGGCTGTCTCTGGAAGGGCTGGCCTGGGAAGGAGAAGAGGGTGATGTCTAAAAGGTACGTTGTGAGCAGCTCTCCCTGGGCCGTACACATGAAGGTGTGTGCTGAGAGCTTCATTTCTGCCATCAACATAAATTGCTCCCATCTATTGAGTGTTCATTAAGCGCTGTAAGTGTATTCCTTAATCTACACAGCAACCTAATAGATAACCTATTAGCCCATTTTACAGATGAGAAAGTGGCAGAACCAGAATGGAAACCACTGTGCTGTGGGAGATCCTCAGGCTGTAAGGTCCCAAGTGGCCCAAGAGCCCTGTGAGGTAGCCCCCTCTTTGGCTTCTGCAGATCCTGGATGTGCTTGGGCCTGTGGATGGGAGAGGTGTTTCCCCCTCAAGTAAAGAGCCCTTGCAGCACAAAACAGCAGAGACCTGGCTGGTGCAAGACTGAGCCCAAGCTTCTGCCAAAGGGCAGGGGCTGAAATGGTTTCATATCATTCTTCATTCCCATCATCTGAAGCCTGACCTAGTGCTACACGGTCAAGTGCAGGAAATGTCATGGCCCTAGCCATGTCCCATCTAATCTTCCCTGATGTCTTCCTGAGGCGACCTTGGCTCTCATTGATTTCTTCTCTTCTCTGAAAGTCTCAGCGCTTGGATTCCATAATATCCAAATATGGCTTGATTCTCCAGTCTTCCTTTTCTTTCTCATGTTGCTGCAGGTGTCAGGGTCTGGCTCTCACTCTCTTTTGCCGCTGTCTTGCCCAGACTTGGGTGAGCCCTCGAGTCAGGAAGGGCTTAAGAGATCATGTAGGTTAATGTACTCCCTTTATCAGTGAAGGAGAAAGGCCAGCTTTACAGTCTCTTTCATAGTGGAGGGAAAAGTTATACACCGTTGTGGAAAGAATCTCAAACCGAAGGGAACAGATTGGGAGCTTTGTGTATTATTTGTTTTGGTGGATGCTTTCGTGCATGCCTGGGATTTCTCCACTTAGATCGTAAATCCTTTTGCTTAATTAACCCCATCTCTCCCTGCCCTCCTTCCCCATCTTGGTTATGTTTTAGGCTGTTTCTGATTTTTAGTATCAAATCACACAATCTCTACATAAAATCATATCAACAAATAGTGAGTTTTACTTCTTCCTTTCCAATTTGGATGCCTTTTATTTATTTGTTTTGCCTAGGGCTTCCAGTACTGTATTGAATAGGAGTAGAGAGATTGGGCATCCTTGTCTTGTTCCTGATCGTACAGGAGATGCTTTCAATTTTTCTCCATTGAGTATCACGTTAGCTATGGGTCTGCCAAAATGGTCTTTATTATGTTGGGGTATGTTCCTTCTTTAGCCAATGTGTTAAGGGTTTTTATCATGAAAAGATGTTGTATTTTGTCAAATGCTTTTTCTGCATCTATTGAGATGATCATGTGATTTTTATCTTTCATTTTATTGATGTGATTTGTTACATTTATTGATTTGCATATGTTGAACCGTCCTTGCCATCCCAGGGATAAATCCCACTGGGCTCATGGCGTATGACCCTTTTAACATGTTCTCGAATTTGGTTGCTAATATCTTGTTGAGAATTTTTACACATCTATGTTCATCAGGGATATTGGTCAATAATTTTCTTTTCTTGTGGTATCTTTATCTAGTTTTGGTATCAAAGTAAAGCTGGCTTCATAGAGTGAGCTCGGAAGTGTTCCCTTCTTGATTTTTTGGGAAGAACTAGAAGGAACTTTGAGGTTATGAAGTGCTATTCCTTCAGAGCAAATGCCTTAGGTTGTCATTTAAATCATTCTCATTATTCTCCAGAAAGACTTATGGGTGCCCACTATTGGACTGAGGTCAGTGCTCCAATTGCAATCCCATAGGAGTTCTTGTTATTGGTGACTCTTTGGAGGGACCAGGAGTCCTTCCACACCAAGAATAGTTGTCTTTAATTTATCTGCTTTTTTTAAAATGCCGATTCTCTTATTTTGAGTTTTTAAGGAAAAGTCCACTTGTAAGAATGTCCATAGGTGAAAGTATTGGACCATGCAAGTTACAATTGCACAATACAAGATGGGTGAAATTCTTTTTTTTTTCTTTTTTTAAGATTTTATTGACTTATTTGTCAGAGAGAGAGAGAGCGAACACAAGCAAGGGGAGCGGCAGGCAGTGGGAGAAGCAGGTTCCCCGCTGATGTGGGACTCCATCCCAGGACCCTGGGATCATGACCTGAGCTGAGGGCAGATGCTTGAGTGAGCCACCCAGGTGTCCCAGATGGGTGAAATTCTAATTAACTTGAGGAATTCTAACATATGTTTTACCAAGAGCCTGTAAATGAAGGCAAAAGATTTTAGTTCAAAGAAAGAAGTGATTGTGGTCAACAATAAAGTCCACAAGAGGTCCTTATTTAAGGAATAATTAAATAATTAAATAATCTGCTAACTGGTTTCTCTTGCTACCGGGGTTCAACCTCCACACACAATCCATAGGCACACGTATGTGTGAAATCTAATTCTGCAGCATAAATGTGAGTAGTGGGCTAGTCATGGCCCTGAAACCCAACAAGGAAATCTGAGGCTGAACGATCGGAGATCTGAAGCTGAATGAAAGAGGTGGTTGATGGCAGGTCTCAACTCTCGAAATTTCTCTTTATCCAGTTCCTGCGCACTGTGAAAGTTGAGAAAAACACAGCCGTTCATTTAGTAAGGCCAACTAAAAGTAAATTCAAATGATTATTTCCATGCCAAAAGGCAAAGGTAGGGGTTTACGATGATTTTTGGAGTGGAAAGAAATTGCCATTGGTTGTGCTGGAGATGAATTAGACTATGTTAAAAAAAAAACAACATTAAAATCGTATATCAACATTATTTATCTTCCCTGCCTTTATTCTTTGAGATTTTGCTATTATATCTTGCAAAATGTTTTGACTGGATGCCTTAGAGACAAAGGGAACCCTGGTATCTCTTGGAACTCTCTTTGCCATCAGCAGGAGGCATGCTGAAGAATGGGGATCCCACTTGAGCTATAAGCCTTCCTCTCTTCGACCTTGGCCTAGGGCAGTTCTAAATGTCAGACCCTCAGAACCCACCCATTGACACAGACCTTGTTCTCAGCAAATGTTCAAGCCAGTGTAGAGGGGATGCTTTCCCCTTAATTTGTTCTTATGCCATCTGTAACTTTAAGAGCAATTGAGCCTTGTGCTTCTAATTAATTTTTACTTAATTCCTCAGTGGGTTTTTTTTTTTTTTCCCTTCATATTTTAAAAAGAAGAGGTCACATGGTGAGGGAGCCTGGAGATTAAGCTTTCTGAAGGGGTTTTATTGACAACAAAAACAATATGTTTCTTGAAAGGTGCAGCTAATGGCCAGAGCCTGTTGAAGGGCCCGGTTGGGTTCTCAGGTGCGACCTGTGGGTGGAAATCTGAGGAGGTGCTTCATCTGAACTCCCTGACGCATCAAAGCTGCAGGGTATTGAGCTCCACACTGACCTCATTCTCAGACTTGACTTCTTCCCTCAGGGCTGCTCTGCTGTGTGGCAATACCTTTTGTGGTCTGCTTCTATAGTATACTTCCACAGAAATACTCCCACCAAGCATGGTTTGTGGTGTGGTCATCCCCTTCGACTTCTTTCTTTCTCCCCACCCCACTCTTTTCATTTGTGGGGAAGGGACTCATGAAAAGAGGTCAAGCATCTTGGCTGAAGTTTTGATGGTGCTGGAAATAAAACTCTAGACCGTTGACCCCTACACCCCAGGCCCAAAGATGAGACCACCCAGCAGGAACCTGGGCTGCCCCCAGAACTGCTTCCCAGAACTGAACTCTTGGCAGGGTTTGCCTTCTAGAACACAGAGCATCACTGCACGGAAGGGGATTTCCCCTTTCTCCTGCCACCCTCCCGGCTACCACTTCCAGCCAGAAGAGCCAGTCTTGACCAAGTTTAGGAAAAGGGAATTCCATTGGGTGAATGGGGGCAGCAGAGAGAACTAAGAACTTTACTGCAATGAACTTGCAAGTCCAGAAGTTGGTTTCAACCTGACCCCCTGGCCCCTCCCTCCAGGCGGCAGCTAAAAAACTTAAAAGGGATTTTGGAGATGGGAGAGATTCTTTCAGCATTCTGGCAAGCACAGCAAGCAGGTCCCTTGTGTGGCTGGCGGGTACCCAAATTTATCTGTGTTTATGGGGATTTGCAGCGTTAAGCTGCAGTGGGTGTAAGTGTGTAGGTCTGTGGACTCCATGGTCAGTTAAGTTTCCTGCTCATCCAAAAATGTTAGGCCAAAATAATCAACTGGGGGAAGGAAAAGAGGAGGTTGTTTATTAATCTGAAGGACTTAGACCAATGTTCTATTCCCTTTTTGGTTCAGGGTGCTGTATACATCTCGGTCCGTTCCGAAGGAAGAATTGAGCAAGAAGCTAATCTAGCACTTTTTCACTTACGTGTGTGAGAGAGAGAGCCCTGTGGCTCAAACTCTCTTCTTTTTCTCCAGCTCACAGACCTTCTATTTTTACTTTGAATAAGATCAGAGAAAGTCCTGGAGGATTAACTGAGATACAGAGAGAGGTGGGGAAGAGGTAGTGAGAGGAGTTTGAGAAACAAATCACAGTAAGACAAAAACGAGAGCCTGTGGTGTACCTGTTAAGCCCCGCTAGTAAATCTTAATGGTGGAATTTTAGACCCTAGCATGGGCTAATGGATGGGGGGTATTTTTTGGTTCAAGTGAATAGCATTGCCTGAGCCTCTGACGTCACATTTTCTAGGTGTCTCCTCCACTTACATTCGAGTTCCTAATGGTGGGACAAAAGAATGAGTCTGGCTTGCTTGAGTAAATCTGGGAAAATGGCATGGACATTTTTTGATCTTTATGTTTGCCTCCCATGGAGATGTGCTTTTTTTTTTTTTTTCCTTCGAAGGGATCTGCATATAAATATCACAAAAATAAGATGGAGGCAACAGTTTTTTCAAATACTCTCCTTCTGGAAGGAGGGTGGAGAGGAATTAGCCCACCTTCCTAACCTGGTACATTGATGTTTTTTGTGACTGTTTAAAAAAAAAAAAGAACAAGAAAATAAAAAGCCTGCACAATGATGTCCCCTTTTAATCAACCTCCTAATAGGTGATTTCAAACACTTTTAGAATTCAGCAGTATTTATATCAGAAATTGGTATTATCTAGGCATCCTTGTGATGCTTATTTGAAAGTCTTGGTCTTCCTACCTCTTCTCATTCTAAGGGCATTTAGTTAGAAGGAGGGCCTGTCCACAGCCAAGTTCATATGGCAGAAAGCGTTTATACAGGAAGACTCTGGCATAGCCTTGGTAATAGTGGAGGCCAAACATACGGAATATTTTAATAATCCAGCACACTCATACTACTTTTTCTCTAGTTATTGCCCTCAGTTTCTATTATGGATCAAAGAAACAGCCTTAGAAAAAAGGTGCCGTCACTCTTAGCGGAACTCCTGTTGACTTGCTCTCTATCCCGGGATGGGTGCTGTCTGCCCCGTGTCCACTGGGCTGGATCCATGAGTTGGATTCCTTACTGGATTGTTTTGCTGGAGGGAGACTTAGGGCTTTATTTCAGGAGTTAAGGACATCTCTTATCCCACCGTTTGGTGTCACAGGTGTTGGCTTCCCACGTAGGGCTTGGTGAACTAGAAACACTGAGGGATAGAAAACATTTGAGGGAATAGTGGATCCATGCAAAAATGCCCCGAAGAGCAGAAGTTAACCTGATACCAGGCAGAGGAGTTCAGGCTCTGAGAGCTGAGTCTCCAGAAGCTTTCCAGAGAGGGGCTGTTCCTTGACAGCCGTGCCCATGCCCTGGTGAGAAGCAAAGCACTGGCCAGGCCTTGCGGATGGTTACCCAGACCCAGGCGACTGAGGGCATGGGGGAGGGACGCTGAGACCACCAAGCTTTTCACACCTTTTTCCCCCAGATAGTTTGCAATGAGTAGACATGACCCTTGAGGAAATCTGACAATTTTGTTGGTAGGAAAAAAAAAAAAATCAAAACAATGGAAGAACCTCAAAAAGCACTTACATTGCTGCATGTACATTTTGGGAGTGCTTTTTCTCTTGGTCCTATCCCAGCCTGACTCTAATTATCTACAGTGACTCTGATTAACTCCAAATGACATGCTCCATGCACGAGTCCCAGGAGGATGGGTTTTTGGAAGGAACAATTGAGAACCATATCACATTTCATTAGTTGGGTCCCTTCCCTCATGGCACCATCCAGTTTGATTGAGAAATGAAAGCATTTTAGTTTTTTCCTTCCCTCTTTTCCTTCTCCCAAAACTTAAGGAAGTGATAGTTGGCTAGAGGGAGAGGATAAGGGAGAGTTAGAAGGGATGGTCAGGGCTGAGAGAGAATACTAGATAGTTCTTTTTCTTCTTTCCTGGAGCCCCACCTGAATAATGGACCAAACAGATGGGCAAGAGAATGGATGTGGGCCATTATGCTGTCTTCCCCTGTCTGTTTGTCCACATCCTCTGTGTCCTTCACACGCCAGATGAAGGAAAACCCACCTCCACCTCTGGTTGTCTGTCCTTTCTCTGAACATCTATAGCAATCGCGATCTTTTCCACAGAGTTTAACACAAATTACTCTTTGGACTACTCTTCCTTGCATTCAAATGTGTGTCTGCTTAGCAGTAGGTTCCCGGTGGCTCAGAGCTGACTGGGCATCGTTACATGGCCACATTTCCAGGGCAGGGCTTAGCCGCAGAGACTTATGGATCATCTGCCACATTCATCTCCTCAAACCCCGCTCCCGGTGGTTGGCAGATCCTTGGCAATTTTGGCAGCAGAACTGTGGGGCAAGATTTATATTATTTGTTCCGTTTTATTGGTGAACTAGGCACTGCATCCAGATTTAAAATGCTCTAATCAGATTAGCTCATTTTTAATCATCTGGAGTCTGGCCGGGTTTGTTCTGTGTGGGAGCCAACGAGGTCCAACTGTTGCCCTGACTTCCTCTGTACACTCTTGACGAAGGTCTTTTCTACCCTCGCCCACCTCACGCCTTGAAAACTATGAGTCAAGCTGTGCTTCCAGGAGTTTCTCTCCTTCCTCCTCACGCGTTACTTTGTTGTTGCCGTTTTATCTGCCCCCCCCCCTTTTGTTCGGTTTTATGGCTTCACAGCCATGCTGCCTCCCCTTGGGCAGGACTGGAAGGAGTGTGTGTCCCTGTGTGTGCATCTGCGTTTGTGTATATGCTTGCGTGTGGATATATGTGTACATGCGTATTTATGCACACACACCTGTGCGTACACACACGTGCGTGGGTTTCTGTGCGTGTATCTGAGTACTGTGAGTGCACGCAGCCATGCACATTTGCTGGTGAGTAGCCCCTAAGTGAGTGATAGGGCACTGGAGTAGGATCTAGGGCCCCTACAAAGTGAAAAAATAACGTTTTTCGCATCCAGAGACTATAGCTTATTTCTCACTGATGTTAAGTTTATTTAACCTGTGATACAGAATTGTGGAGGAATTCCGTTTCCTGAGTCTGTAAGTTATTTTCTCTTCAGTAGGCTTTACCCAGTTTGCTTTCAGCATGCAGTTTGTATTCTGTGCTCATATGGTTTGGTGTGCTCTGCTACTCGGGATCATTCCTAGGGTCTGGGATTAGCCTGTGGATGTTTAGCCTTCACTAAGTGCATACGTGTCTCCAAACCCTGAAATTCCAGCGTCTTGGAGAAAACTGTAGGAGGACAGGGGAGGAACAGATAGAAGTACATACACAGCCCCAACCTCCATGGCTCCTTGCTCTCTCCAGGGCGCAACAGGCACATGCATATCCCATACCCAGGCACTGGGCCACCCATATCCACAGCCCTGGATGCCCAGCCGAATGTTGATGCACAACCACCACAAAGGATTTGCAATTCTCCAAGAGGTAGGGCTGTAAAACCCTCTCCTTCCCCTGTGCTCATAGGTCTCCCATCTCCTCTCCTGGGTGGTTCTTGTGTAGAGGGTGCCAGGCATTGGCTTGGGGGTAAGCTCCAACCCCCCCCACCCAGGGTCCCCGTGGGTGATGTTCTCCTGCCCTCCCCCTCCATGGACTTGCGTCTCTTCCCCGGGGTCAAGCCCCGAGCAGCCAGGCGCGAGCTGGAATTACTACACAGATGCCTCAGGAAGGTGGAAATCCTGCTTCCTCTATCTGGAAAACACTACACTGGCAGTGGCTTTTTATTTTAGGACTATGATACCGCTCTTCTGTTTCCAGAGTTTGAGTATAGCTCAAGTGTTTCACAGGCACGTAGATTGTAAGTTTGAGTCATAGTCACATTCACGGAGAGCGTAGCATTTGAGATGTGTCCCGAGAGGTCGGACGTATGGCGTCCCTTCCGCAGCGCTGCTGGGGCTCGTCGGGGGGATGATGGACTGTCCTCCCAGCAGGAGGAAGATTGCTTTGGCCTCATACCTTCGCTGGAGGACTGGGCTGGCACAGCCCTGGGCCCGCCCCCCCAAACCCACAAAAACACCCTGTGATTTAGGCGGGTGGTAGTTATGGTTATCTTTACTTCATAGGTGGATGATGAAGTTGAGGCAGTGCGAAGCCTAGGGGCCGGGGTGCCAACTCCCCAATCGCACCCTCTCTCCTGACCTGTAGGGCATCGCGGCTGGCCCCTTCACGGCCCATTATTTCTTCCTTCCTAAAAATCCAGCCTGCTTCTTGCCATGCGGAGACAATGAAATCCTCAACCAAGGGTGAAAAAGACCAACCAAATCAAAACAAACAAGGGCTTTTTTTTCTCCCAACACTTTTCTTAGGAAGTCATTAAGGAATTATTGAGCTGATTAATGTGGGTGGAAAATATTTAAGTTTGGTCATTGTTTAGGCTGGCCAGTTTAGCTGCATTCGGAACTGACTTTTAGAAACCAGTGTGCTGTTCTCTCCACGTGTCCTCCTAGTTCTGGAGTGCTCTGGGACTGGACCAGGTGCCCCCCCAAATCCAGCGGTGGCGAGGGGCGCCAGTGTTCCGGGGGTAGGGGGGGACCTGCTGACAAATAGGGAGTGGAGGTTGGGGAGGTGGGTCATCTCCCACTTGCCCAGGCTGACACCCTTTCTTGCCCTGTGTTGGCAAAGCTGGAGGTGACCTAGGGGAGTTGGAAGCCGAAGGGCAAACAAAGGGAAAGGCTCAGGAAGAAGGCGCACGAGAAGGAACAAGCGGAATCTGTTTATGTAGGGCTTGCATTAAGCAGATCCTTTTCCTGGCAGATGCTGCTCGCAGTGGGCTGGGGAAGAGCCTCACAGACGGCTAATGAGAGGTTGCTTCCCCAGCGAGCGCTGGACATGGGGAACCTGGCGGCCCCAGGTTGACCTCTCCCCGCAGCTGCTGTCTCCTCCGAGGCGCGGGCACAGAGCGGCGTGCGCTCTGGGGCCCAGGTTTTTCCTCCTCCTGAGAGCCGCCCTTTGTGACGTGGACGAAATCCTGGCCATCTTCCCCTTCCTCCTCCTTTGTCTTTTCTCAGAACTTTTGTTCCGGTTTTTCACTTGCCTAAGACACAGGGGAAGTGGGGTGGCTCTGTTGGGGTGATTCTGTAAGTGTGCATGTGTTGTGGGGAGGGGGGGTCAGCTGCCCGCCACCAGTGACCTCGGGCTGTGCCCCTTTCTCTCCAGAGGCCCCCCAGCCTGTTCCTGCCTCTGCTGGAAACCTTGCAAGATCTGGGAGCTTGCACAGGCTGCTGGGGGCGGAGAGGGGGAGTGGAGCTAGAACCCCGTGTAACTCCAGCTTCCTGGCTGGCACGCTCAGTCACTGCCCTGAGGGCCAAACCGCGGCCCCCTCCCCTCCCAAAGTGCACTGCAGAGGGGTGGAAGGCGCTGGAAGGGAAGGGCCGCCTCTCAAAGTCACATCATTTCATTCTCTCAGCAGCTCTTGGAAACGTGATTGTTTCCATCGGACAGAAGGGGAAACTGAGGCCCAGAGGGATTGAGGGGCATATTTAACCAAGCTAAGCGGGTAGTTTGATTAGTAGAGTCAGAATTAGCACCCAGACATGCTGGTACCTGATTTCGCGCTTCTTCATAAAGCCGGAGAGCAAAGGAAAAGTGAGGGAAGTAAAAGTAAGTGAAGGAGAAGGGGAAACAGAGCACTGCCCAGGAACGAGAGTGGGGAGGTGGGGGAACCAGGGAAGATTCAGGCCCTGGTGAGGGACGTTTTTGTATCTGTCTCCAAGGGTCACTGCGAGAAGGCAACGCAGTAGCTCCTTCTCCAGTAAATGTGATCTGGTCAGCTTGCCTTGTTATTTCTCTATCGCTTGTAGTCAGTGGCTTTTTTAAGCTTGTTGGTCATCTTCTGGTCATCGTGCTTGGTCTTGGGCCCTTTGGGGACACCTGAGATGGGGAGCGACAGGCTCTCCCCTCAGTGAGTTTGCAGTCTACACTGGACCAGCGCTCTTGGGAGTGCTAAGTAAGGCAGCAAAAGGTTGAAGAAACGCTTGTTGAGCACCTGCCAGACGCCTGGTACCATTTAGGACGGAGCCATGGTGGGGAAGGCAGTCAGGGAGGGTGTCTCAGTGAAAGGAGAGAACGCTGGAGAATGGGGGTCCCCCCACCCTTCTGTGGAAAGGCGCTGGAGACATGTGAGGTGAGCAGCGCTCACCTGGCCACCTGGGACGCCCAGTGAGTGACTTTTCGCTGAGTGTTTAGAATCCAGCTCTCCTGAACAGTGGTGAGAGCAGGTGGGGGGTGGGGTGACGCATCCGGGCTGGATATAACCTGAAAGGGGGGAGCACTGTTCTCAGGAAGGCCAGGACCCTGCCCAATAACTTCCTCCCGCCCTGCCCCTTTGGGTTTCCTTGGGCATTGGCTGCACAGCCCCTGTGAGGGGTTCTCTGAGCAGGAAGGCCTTCAAGGCGGGACTCCCAAGGCCATGAGTCCAAGAAGATCTGCCTTGGCTCCTGCGATCTGCCACCCACCATCTCTGCCCTGTGATGGGTGAGCTCGCAGAGGTGCCCCCAGGAGAAGGGTGCCCGGGCTGCAGGGGGCAGGGCAGAGAGGGGCTGGTGGGCCAAAGGAGACCTGGACTGTGCTTGCCCCCGGCCAGCCATGCGACCTGGGTGCAGACGGCCGTGCTCACCACTCACTGTGGCACCCCTTGGTCCGATCCTCCCAGCAGCTTATGAAGGAGGTGCTGTGGGTACACCCCTCATGCCGGTGAGGGACCGGGAAGCTCTGGGGACGCATGGGTGCCCGGAGGCAGAGCTGGGATTCGAGTCTTCCTGGCACCCAAGACCTTGCGCTAATGATTAGGGCACACCGCACCGTCTCCCCAGTTATCCCCCTGGGGCCTCTCCTATCTTGCCTGCAAGATTAGGACATGAATGGACTGACTGCTCAGGCCCCTCTGCCACTGTTCCTTCTAGATGATTAGAGAGGAGGTATCCCCGAGTGGGCAGAGACCTTGGGAACGGAGGCACTAAAGAAGTGGGGGGGGGGAGAGCCAGACTGCTGGGCCACTGCTTGTGGCCTGGTGACATCGGGCCCACCCCTCAGCTCCTTTCTCCCTTGGCCTCCAGGAGCTGCCCTGCTGGGAGCGCTCTGAGTACCCCCGGGGGCTGCTGTACCCAGAGCCACCAGGCCCCAGAGAAGGCACGTTGGGTGGAATGCCTGAGGCTGGGCCCTTCAGACCATCCCCGCCAAGCACAGCTCACTAGCCAGAGCTGTCTGCTTCTGTCACCCTGCAGCTGCCACTGATGGCCACATCAGGTTAGAAATAGAAATTCCCCGCTGGGCCCCAGGGCCCTCCCCTCAGCTGCCACTCACCCGGGGGACCCACCTGTGCGCCTTGTTGGTGGGGCCTCTCTCAGACGGGCAGGGGACTGGAGGAAGCCAGGGGCTCATCGGCCTGGGAGTTCCACGGCGGCCCTGCTGGGGTGCATTGGGGGACCCCCGCTTAGTCAGGGCCTGGGGCTGGCTCTCGGGCTTCAAGGCCTCCCCTCTGTCAGCAGCTGCCTCACGAGCCCTTGTAAGGGGATTCGACACCGGCTTGGCAGGGAGGCTCCCTGTGCCGTTGGTAGCTTCCAGGCTTCTGCTGTGGAGGGGCTCCCTAAATACGTGTTAAACTGAGCCGTGCACACAGCACGCGGCAGAATGGAGGCAGGGGCCTGTAAAGTCCACCTTGGCACAGCTTCAGGGATTGAGTGCTACTATTTCCTTCTTTGCACGGAATTCCCTTCCCTCCCCATCTCCCCTGTCTTCTTTCCATTGTGCAAAAGCACCCTGGGCCCCCCACCCTCAATCCCCATGGTTGTGTGCCTTGGGGAGAGCCGGGGACTAGGACTCGGGTGTGGATTGCTGTGACCCTACAGGGCAGGGCAAGGTGAGGAGGAGCGCTCCACCCGGTGGGGGCGTGGCGGGTGGGGGGGGCTCGTTCTGAATGCCCAGGAAGACCCACAGGCCTTGCCTCTGGCACCGTGTGATCCCCAGGCCTGCCTCCTGAGAGAGGCATCAAGCTGGGACACCTGGTCACCCTGACCCTGGGTCCCTCCCAGAGAGGGCCGCCCAGACTGCACCCGCCTGGAGCCAGTGCGGCCTTTCCCATGTGCCTCTGAGCACTGGCCCTGCTCCTCCCATTCCTGAGGCCGGCTCCAAGTCCAGGGTATCACGCTGACCCGAGGAAGCACAGTGAATTGGTCCCAGCAGGGTGTGGTGAAGGAAGTTGTTTTTCTTAATGGTAAACAGGATAGTAATACAACAATAGCAGTGCAGACACTTTTCAGTTATTTACAAGTGGGTTCATCTGCATTCTGGGTAATCCACAGCTTTCTCCTCCCCAGGTGGGATGGGTTCCCAAGGGGGTTAGCGGTAAGGAAGGAACTGAGATTTATTGAGACTGTATTATACGCCAGACATTGTGACAGGCACCTTGCCCACATTTGTTCATGTCAGTGTCCCCCAAACCTCATCTGTCCGTGTTTTTATCCCATTTGCTCATGAGGAACTAAGCCTCATGGTCACATGGTTAGAAAGGGTCCTAGCCAAGCTCCTGACAGGTCTGTGTCTCTCCAGGGATGGCTGTTTCTCTTCTTTCTCCCCCCCAAGCCTCCCTTCCCCCCCCCCCCCCCCCGTGTGTGTGTGTGTGTGTGTGTGTGCGTGCGCACGCGCACGCACAGGGCTATGAGGGCAGATACATGGACAGACTCCATGCAGACCATCCATCCTCATGCTTCATGTAGTGCCCATGGCATTGGAGGCTCCTGAAAGTCCTCCACCAGCAAGAGTTTATACTGCTATGAGGTTCTAGGGGCATTTTTTTTTTTAAGAGAGAGGGAGGTGGGGCAGCAGAGAGAGAGGGAGAGAATCTCCAGCAGACTCCCCACTGAGCATGGAGCCTGGTGGGGGCCAGTCTCACAACCCATGAGATCACAACCTGAGCCAAAATCAAGAGTCAGACGCTCAACCAATTGAGCAACTCAGATGCCCCACTAGGGGCATTTTAAATCAAAGTGGCCCCAAACATTTCCATATAGTTGTTGTTTCCCACTTATTTTCCTACCTGCCTGGAATATAGAAGGGGGTGCAGACACTCTTACAGACTGGGAAATTGAGGATCCAAGGAGGAAATGAATCCCAAATCTGATGCCTCCTCTGCATTTCCACCATCATGGTCTGAGTCTCCAGGTCTCCTGCCAGGATGATTGCCAGGGCCTCCTGATTGGTCTCCCCATCTCTGTCCTTGCTCTCTCCCTGCTGCCCCAGCCAACATGGTCTCCAGGTTATCTTGTTCCTCTGCTTGCAATCCCACCGTGGGTCCTTATCCTGGGTGAAAACCAAACTCCTTAGGGCAGCCAGTCAGGCCCTGCATGGTCTGCACCCTCAACCCTACCTGTCTGATTTCATTTTGTATTTTTCTCTCCCATCTCGTTCCACTGGCCTTCTTGCTGTTCCTAGAACAGACCAGGTGCTTTGCTTTGCACCTTCCATTCTCTCTGCCCAGATTACTTCTGAGAGCAGAACCTTTCCCTTCATGTCTTTCCTGCAATGACCCTACAAGGAGGGATGCCCCAAATATCCTACCTAAAGCCACCATCCTCTTGCCCTGCCCTGCCCCTCCTTACCCTGCGCTCCCCCCTACTCTTTTGTCCAGAGTACTTGTATTCTAACACATCATGTAATTTATTGACTGCCAGCCTGCAAGGACAGGCTCTGCAAGGACGGTGACTTTTTCCCTTTGGCTCACTGACACCTCCCACGTACCCAGAACAGTGCCCGGCACGTAGTAGGCACCTCAGTAAATATTTGATGAATGAATCAAACCGCGTATCAGGTCAGCCAGGGACTCATGACTAGAACCTGGTGTTTTACTCCCAAGCTGAGGGTTTCCCTCCCACCAAGTGTTTTCGATTAGAGGAAAACAATTTTGTGTTTGGAGAGAAATCAAAATGTAACATGGGCATAGAAAGCCGAGAGCACCCACATGGACAGGGCATGAACTACACATGCCAGGTGCTGTGTGTATGTGTGAACTGCCTCATGCTATCTGCACATCTTCCCCAAGAGGACGGTGGGACGCAGAGAAGATAGAGGATGTGCCCATGGCCCCAGCTACTCAGAGACTGAGCTACGTTTTCGTTTTTTTTTTTTTTAAGATTTTATTTATTTATTTGAGAGAGAGAATGAGAGACAGAGAGCAGGAGAGTGAGGAGGGTCAGAGAGAGAAGCAGACTCCCCGCTGAGCAGGGAGCCCGATGTGGGACTCGATCCCGGGACTCCAGGACCATGACCTGAGCCGAAGGCACTCGCTTAACCAACTGAGCCACCCAGGTGCCCCGAGACTGAGCTACGTTTAACCTCAGGAGTGCAAGGCCTCCCTGGAGGGAACAGCACTGATAAGCTAGCTGTTTGCCCTTGACCATCCTGCTGGCTCCGTGGAGAACCAGACCTGCTGCTGAGCTCCTCTGGCCTGGGCCCTGCTCCCCTCTTCCAGGATCATGAGGGCCGGCCCCTGCCTTCTCTTCCTTTTCTGGGAGGCCTTGAGTGGACATGACTGCATCCTCATGGGCACTTGTGGGTCAGGTCCTGGTGCTTGCCCGGGTTCTAGCTAAAGCAAGCCAGCAGGTTGCAAAAGGTTTGGCTACTCATGGAAGGGCATGTTGGCTACTGATTTCCAGGGCCGGGGCACCAGTGGGGGCCTCCCCTCTCCAGCAAGCTTGGTCAGTGGTCCTGTGAAGGGAGCCTGCAGGGGACCATGACCAAGACCCACTTGCTGTTCTTGACGTCCTGCAGTCTCCTCCCCAGTATGTCCTCCACGCTGGTGTTTCAAGCTGTTGAGAACCAACCAGAAACCAGCTTGAAAGCCTCCCTCAACGAGCATGTGCTCGTACATTCTAGAAGGACTCACTGTCCAGATCATGTTGGGGGCCAAGGAGATACAGTGAAAGGTGAATTCATTCTTTTCATTCAAGGAGTTTCTGTTCTACTCAGATTAGATATGCTATATAAAATTACTAATATTACAGATACACAAAGCAGGAACACAAATACAATCCATAAGCTATGTGCTAGGGATGTCTTCTTCATTGGAAGTTTGGAAGTGAAAGGCACTACCCATAAAAGATGTTCATAAAAATTCAGAGACTAGTGTGAACAGTATTGCAAATGGGGTTGGTCTTCATGTAGGGCAAGGGGTACCACTTACCTGTAGGTTTCTGCAGTGGGAGTACCATCGTCTTTGAATACAAAGGGTCAGGATATACCAAGCAAGGCCCTGGGTTATCGTAGGTCACACTCACTGGAAAGAGATATCCATTTCTGTCCAGATTTGCCAGAACAAGCCCTCCTGTTGGCTAATAAGAGAGGAATAATTAGGAACATTGAGCACACCTTTCAGAACATTGGGTTCCAAAGAAGTGAAGGTTTTGGGAGTTTCCATGGAGACAGGAAGGCTTCACTTAGGCTTCCTGTAGTAATTTAAGAGCATTTCTCATCCCTGCCTACTCTCAGGTACAAAGGGACCCAAGCTGCTTCACTTCCCTCAGCCTTGGGTCCTCATGGACTGTGGAGAAAGTTAAAAGGATTATAATGGAGCCCAGTTAGGATTGAACTGGTTCCTCTCAAAGTGCTTGGATTGCATTTACCCACTGGAGTGTTATCGGGTTATAATTCCGCCTTCCAATATATTTATTAGGCCGCAAATTCAGCACCTCACACAGGACAGAATAGTGAAGCTTCTGAGAAGAAATGGTCTGATGGGCACCCCCCTCTCCCCACCCCCACCACTGAGGCCTATTTCCAACTCCCCACCCAACCCCTTCTCCCAGAAGACATTCTTTCTTGACCACCAGGCACACCATGCCAACCTGTTATTTTCTGAGCCATTGCTTTGGCATTTTCCTTGAGGTCAGGGATCAGACATTATCATCCGAATCCCCTGTGGGCTTCGGCACTTGTACTCACACATGCTCCATAAAGACCAGTCGGCTCAAGAGGAACAGAAACTGCCGCTGCCCACTGAAGAGAATAAATAACCAGGAACTTGCAGATTAAAGGACGAGGAAGGGTGGCTTTTCTCAGGACATCCTAATAAACTGACCAGGCCTGGTATCTCAACTGCAAACTCATGCTAGCTTTTCCTCAGGGGACTTGAATCTTAACTCCTGCATCAAGCTCTGTGTTTTTCAGTAGGTGGTCTGTTTGCAAACTTACTTGCTTTTACTCAAGACCTGGCTGTGAGAACTGTTAATTCAGATGATCTAATCAAAACCACATATGAGGCTTTAATGATGCTCCTCTGTCTGCTACTCCCCACCCATCATTGTACTCTGGTTCTGTTTAAAGAAGCTCAAGTATGGTTCCAGAGCCTCGGAGAAAGCTGCTGGATGAGGCCAGCCTCAGGCCAGTGGACATCCCCCCGCCCCCCACCCCCTGCCCCAGTCTTTTCTCACAGACGAGTCTGGTTCTTTTCTGGACCAGAACACGCCAAGAAAACTCCTCCCAAGAGCCCAGAATGCCAACCCTTTCTGATGATTGAGTATCTTCTCAATGAGAAAGACTTCAGTCTTAATATGAACATTTGCATTTTATTAGACAGAACTAAGGAGCCCTTAGGAGTGGCCTGGCCCAGTGAGAAGAATACTAGATCTCACGACTTCAGGGGGCACTGGGGGCTTCTGGCTGTTGCATGCTGGCTCTTTCTCTTGATCTGGCACTGACCTCAGAGTTGCCATCACTTTGTGCACTTTTCTGGAAACCGATTCCATTTCAAAGTTAAGAAGACCAGAAAATTGGGCGCCTGGGTGGCTCAGTCGGTTAAGCGACTGCCTTCGGCTCAGGTCATGATCCTGGAGTCCCGGGATCGAGTCCCGCATCGGGCTCCCTGCTGAGCAGGGAGCCTGCTTCTCCCTCGGACCCTCCCCCCTCTCATGTGCTCTCTCTCTCTCTCACTCTCTGTCAAATAATAAATAAAATCTTTAAAAAAAAAAAAGAAGACCAGAAAATTAAGCAAGCAAATAATAAGCACAAATTCAGGGCAGTGCCTCTCCTGGGGGTTAGGGAAGGCGGGAAGATGGCATCATTGGGAGACAAGGACTTTGGCATCTTCAAGTTTTCATTATAGTCTTTAGGTTACATATTAGATTCATTAGAATTCTTCTTGTTATACTTCATAATTCTTATAACTCATATATTATATTTGTTTATATGTATCAAATATTAAATAATAAGCTATGTAAGATGGCTGGCTGGATAGATAGATAGATAGATAGATAGATAGATAGATAGATAGATAGATAGATA
>NC_058412.1:73067971-73202522 GCF_002201575.2 Neomonachus schauinslandi | reverse complement strand
ATAGATAGATAGATAGATAGATAGATAGATAGATAGATAGATAGATAAATAGATAGATCAATCCTGCAGGTTCTGTGGTCAAATAGACCAGGGTTTGAATCTTGCCCCATCACTTACTGGCTATATGGGTCCTGGATGAATAACATAAGCTCTCAGAACGTCCATTTACTCATCTGCAAAATAGGGGCTGCAATTCACAATAATTGAGTTGACATTTGGAGTATGTATTTCAAAGCAAAGTATATGGTCTTGTGAGAGCATAAAGCAGTGGGGCTGAAGCTAGTTGAAGAGGGCATCTAGTAATGTGGGAGTGGGGGACGTCAGGGAAGACTTCCTTGAGAAGCTATGTGTGGACCGAAGGCTAGTTTTAAGTAGGCCAAGTCAGTACCTGGATTCATCTCCCTCATACTCAGATACTAGGTCTTGTGGGGAAGGGGAGAGATGTGTCCCATAGAAGCATGGATTTTTCAGAGCTGCAGTGGACTTCAGAAAACATTAGGTAACCCACTCTCTCCTACCCTCACTCCCCCTAGATTTTGCCAATGAAGAAGTGAAACCCAAGAGATCATGTGACTTGCTCAGGCACCTCAGCTGATAAGCAAAAGACCTGGGACTAGAACACATAGCCCCATCTGCCCCTCTAGTGGCAGACCCATGGCTAGTGCCTTACATGCTTGATATTTAATCTTCACTAGCAACTCTATGCAGGACTGTTATCACTCCTTGTTTACAGATGAGGAAACTGAGGCCCAGAGAGGCTAAGTAATCTGCCCCCTCCAAGGTCACACAGCTCAGAGTCGAGTCAGGATTTGAACCTAGTCTGACTGCAGAGTCCCCACATTCCTAATTACTATCCTGTACTTTCTCCTACCATGACCTCAGTTTCCAGTATTTCTGCTGAACCATGATGTTTTCTCTGCCCTCATGGAGCTGTGGTCTTCCTGGAGAGAAAAGATAGTAATACAACATAACACAACATCAATGAGAAAACCCAGCCCCGCAGAGCCGGCTCTGGGAGGGAGTCAGTTCATCTCTTGAGCTTCCTATTCTTCGTTGACAACATGGAGGAAGGGTGAGGGTGGACTATAGAATGTTCTCTGAAGTCCACTGACTGATAGGTGGGGTTCAGACCACTTGCTGATGGCTCTGTCACAGGGTAGAGTTCAGACTTTGTCCTGAGGAAGCAGGGTGCCAGTGAGAGGTTGTGGGTAGTAGGACATGAAGAAGAAAGTATTGCTTTAGGAAAGTGGAACCCGAGAGACTTTTATCTGCCAACTATGTTTCTCTAGAGCCTGACTTCCAGAGAGGACATGCCTGGGCCACTCAGATCCAGAGATTTTGTGCTCTCGAAGTCCCCCACAGGGGAGCTTATTGTGAGTGGTCTCATTCATGTTCTTTTTCAGAGGAGGAAGGTTGAATCATGGTTTGGACTTCCAGGAAGTTCTCAGGCCTATCTGGGGTTCCCTCTTTGAGATGGAACCTCCGTTTCCATCACCATCACCCCCACTTTTACTCCCCACATCCTGTCCCGTCCCTCAGAGAGAGAGGAGGGATCCTTGATGGGATCTCGTCATTGGTATTACTAGATGCTCTTCTAAGTTGGTGCATTATATCAAGCCAACTTCTATTTCATAGTATGGGGAAATTAATACAGACCTGTTCTCCTTTGTATGGGCCTTAGGAAAATGTTTGTTTTCTCTTCTGACGGCCCTCCCCTCTATTTGCATAATGGCAAGAAAACAACACTGCCACCTAGTGGGAGTTCAGAGTGTGACCTTCAGAGCTCCTCCTCCTGACCCCAGTACATTATTTCTATTATAAATACATAGACTAATATGCAGTTCTGAATACAGTGTTCTTCTCAGTGTGTGGATCCAAGTGGATTGCAAGGTCCGGGTTGTCCATCCTCATAAAACTTGCAGTTGCAAGTGTCCCTGAAGCTCAGACATAGCCTTTGAGACAGGTGCGGGGAACTCTACCTACTTTCCCTTGACTAAATCTGATAGCAGTTCAATGAGGCGGGTATGTGTAGCCCCATTCACAACTGAGGAAATCAAGGCTCAGAAAGTTAAGCAACTTGACACTTTATTGAGCACCTGGTGTGCACTCACACCATGGAAGAGGCCTCCTAGGTAGTATGTGGATTATAGCCCGTTTCCCTCCAGGAGTGCGCTATCCAGACACAGTGGCAAAGCGTTGTCAGGTCCTGGCCATCTTGCAGAGTGGGGACACCCTGTGCCCTGAGGTAGCCCAGCGGGACTACCTGGATAGAGTCCAGGACTTGGAAGGTTGCATGGGAAGAGAACAATCGATGGCTGAAGGCACAGAGGTGGCACAGGAATGGGGATGTCTGTGGGCCAGGAAAGGCTGCCAGGGCAACCCTGGTGCCTTAGGTGGAGGTTCAGTATACGGAGCCTTTGAGAGCTAGGCTGGGGGCTCCAGAGAGTCACCATGTCTTCTCCCATGCTACGTTTGTAAATTGAGAAGGAAGACGTGCTTGATAAAAGAAACTGAAACGGTGTAGAAGTACATAAAGTGAAAAGATGACTATCTTCCTTCCGTCCCATCCTCCATCAGAAAAGAGAACTAATAGTTAAAAGTTTGGTGTATATGCTTCCAGAAGATTTCCTATGCCTGTAAAATTACAGAGACAAATACGTCGTCCATTCATATATGCAGAAATACATGCATATATAGTATGAGTTATTTTAATTAGGATTATTTTAACTACAATTTTATAATTTCCTTGTTATAAAAAACTCAGAAATGTAGCCAGCTTTTAAAACATTTTTTATTATTACAATTTTAGACATATATAAAAATGGTCTGATAAATCCCTTACCCCAGCTTCAACATTTTCAATACATATGGCCGGTCTTGTTTCACTTCTGCCCCTCCCCATAGCTTCCTCCATACAGGATTTTCTAAAGAAAGTTCCAGACACCATACACTTTGTCTTAAATATGTATCTATCTCAAAAGAACACTTAAAAAAATACAACCACAATGCTATTATCATGTTAAAAAGCATGAATTCCTTCATATCATCAAGAATGTAGTCAGTGTTCAAATTTTTCCACTGTCTTGTAACAGCTGATGAGTTTGAATCATGATTTCAATAAGGCCAATATATTGCATTGCTTGATGCTTTTTAAGTCTCTTTTCCTTCACAGATTTCTACACTCTCCTTTTCCTTTTTTGTTTTTCCCATTCGTTTATTGAAGAAACTAGTCAATTCTCTTGTAAATTTTCCCACATTCTGTATTTTGCAGATTTGTGTATATCCTCGTGGTGTCTTTTAACCTGTTCCTCTGTCCCTATATTTCCTCTATCAGGTGGTTAGTTCTAGGGGCTTGAGCAGAATCAGATTTGATTCCTTGGCCAAAATGTTGGAGCCCCTTAGGCAGGGGAATGAAATGCCCAGGAGCAAGTGTGGTAGCATCGGGAAAGAAAGAGACATTTTCTCTTTCTCGGCCTCCCCAAGCAATCTGTTGGGTTTGCTCTCCATAGAGGCAGGTGGGAGACAAAGGGGAGATTGCCCCCCAAACCTCCACAGGGTTGGCTTCAGGGATGCTCAGTTGCTGGGGGGAGGTGTCTCACGTCACCAGAATCTTCCGTAGGGGCCATCTGACTCTACTGACTGGCAAGTGGCTCTCTCACATGGGAGCCCTTAGCCTTCTCCTCTTGTGGTTTTGCACTGGCTTTCTTCCCTTCTTCCCACAAATCCTACATCTCCACTTAAACACACACACACACACACACACACACACACACACTCACACCCCATAAAAATGCTTTTCTCTCCCCTTCTCAGCCAGTTTATCCAGATGACACTGCTGAGCCACTGAAGACAGCTTAACTGTCTCAGCTCAGAGCTAGGAAAAATGTGGACAGTGTTTGCAGAAATTACTAGTGCTTTTGAAATGCTTTACGTGTGGTATCACACACTCCTGCAGAAGAATCACTTAATTTCAAAATTAAATGACTAACCTTGAATTTTACTTCCCGCCCCATCCCTAGAAACTCATCTTCAGCCACATTTTCCTTAAATGATCATTCCCAGTTTTTCAGTACCTTTGACTGGCTTCCCCTCCCCCCACCATGGGAATAAGTTGCATTTCTTAAAGATAATTTGATAGCTCTTTTCTATTAATCAGTCTTAGACCCAAAACTGCTCATCACCAGCAGCAAATACAAAGTCTGTACACCAACATGATGTTAAAGCAACTAAACCTGATCATTTAACTTGCTATGTACTCTTATCTCAGTGAAATGTATACTTTTCTTTTGGCCTTTTGAAATATTAAAAGTTGCCCCTTATCATCACTTTCCTGAGCTTCTAGGAGTCTGTGCTACCACAGGGTTACTTGTCTTAGTTACTCGATTCATCAACCTTCTTGCTGGAGAGAACCACAGAAGATAACCTGGTTCAGGGTTCTGCCTGATCTCTCCCTCCCTAGTCCCTTCACTTAAAATAAATAAGTAAGTAAATAAGTGTATATATATATAATCTGAACCCTAGGTGAATTATATCACTTATCAGAATCATTCAGTAACAAATGGAAGTGAGCTTTGAGCCTAGTCTTTTGTTGTGTCTCTTGGAGCTTTGTCAAAATCCTTGTATTTTTGATGATTTATCCAGAGATAAAGTCCGAAATAAGGGGCCTCCTTCATCGATACAGTCTGCGAGTTGGGAATTATTCCTCTTTCATTCTGCCACATAAATTCGTCTTCACTGAGTTAAGGGGGAGTACTTTCCTGCTTCATCAAGTCTCTTCTTATTGTCCTTTTGTCCACATCCTTCTTTTGACTCTGGCCCGACAAGTACTCAGGGGCTCAGCTGCCCACCTCCTGGGAATCTAGGTTGGTTTTATTTTTTTATTTTTATTTTTTTTAAGATTTTATTTATTTATTTGACAGAGAGAGAGAGAGAGATAGCGAGAGCAGGAACACAAGCAGGGGGAGTGGGAGAGGGAGAAGCAGGCTTCCTGCTGAGCAGGGAGCCCGATGTGGGGCTCGATCCCAGGACCCTGGGATCATGACCTGAGCTGAAGGCAGACGCTTAACGACTGAGCCACCCAGGCACCCCCTAGGTTGGTTTTAGAAACTGAATTTATGTCCTTTCACGGAGCCATTGTGGTGTAGTTAAACAAACCCCAGGCACACACTTAGGTTCAAATCCCGAGTCCCTACCTGGTAGCAGTGTGGTGTTCGGGCAAGTCACTTAGATAACGATCCTCAGTTTCTTTATCTTTAAAATGGGCTAACCATTCCCATCCCAGGGTTGATGAGCCATTCCAGACTGTACATCTCCAGCCTTTGGCGTATACCACATGCTTAATAAATGGTCGCCATTGTAACTGTGGAAAGGCAGAGTTGAATCCAGTCTCTAGGGAAGGGGGCATAAGAGAGATCGAAGATAGAAGGCCAGTGTTTTCAGGATAATGTATGCCTTTGTTTGACCTTCAGATTTGGGAAGGATGGTTGTTTTTTATGAACTACCCACTTTTCTTCCTCACAAGCTATAAACTGAGTGGAGATAATCAGCTCTCTGTCATATAATCTCTTGAGTGTTTTTTTTGGTTGAATGATTATATATACATATATATGCACACACACACACACACACACAGAGAGCACGGGTGGGGTAGCTCAGCAAACCTCTACCCACGGTTAGCATAAGATTTCTGGCAAGTCATCTGCCATGGTTTCTTCATATCTGTATCCCCAAAGCAAACTGGGTTGGAAGCAGCTCATGAGAAACATCCCCTCCGTTGACCTACTCAGGTACTTGCTTCCTCTTTATTATTTCATTACTTTTTGTCCCGGCGAATTTGCTCTTACAGTTTCAAGATAATCAATTTATTTTCATGCGCCTGCCCCATCCAAATTGGATTACAAATATAAATAGCGATGTGCTGGCCCCAGCGGCCAGTGTGTGCTCCCGGGCTGGTGCTTGGCAGCCAGGGTCCTTGGGCAGGCTTGGGCTGTTTGTTTATTTTCAATTGAAGCTCTAAGTGCTGGAATGACTTCCACCTCCTTCACACACAGCCATCTCAAAACCCCCTTTGTTCCCGGGTTGCAGAGGACAGATATTCAGGGTTTTCATTCGCTGTGGTAAGAATGCCAGTTCCCTCGTCTTCATCCTGCTGGTAGCTGTCCTGCGGTTAGCCTTTTCATTTACAATTTTTTCGAAATCACTAAGTGCATTTGTGCACACATACACCCCCAATCACCTCAGGCTGCACCCCAAAGATTTACCTTACTCTTGATATTTTCCTTCCAGGAACAGGAAAATACCACGATGTAACCTTATAAGGAAAATAGGACAGGGTCCCAGGTCAGGAACCTTGGTCTCCTTTGCTGGAGTTCAGCTTTTCCCTCACTGAGAATCTCCTTCTCTCTTCATTTTCTTTTTACTTCGTGTTCATTTTTGGTTGTGTGGAGGTGGTTTTCTTGCCATTTAATCTCACCTCCAGTGACAGATGTAGACTTAACTGGAATACAAATTAGGCTCCACTTGCCGGTTGGGAATACCATTTTCCTTGGTCTTCTAGATGCGGGGATTCATTATCCCACCTGACCTTTGTTCACAGGTGGTGTTTCTCTTGGTGTGGTCCTTGAACCACCAGCATTAGATCTTCCAGAAAGTGAGGACTCAGGTCTGAACATATAGTGGTGGGACCCAGGAATCTGCCATAGGAAAGTTGCAGAGTGTTGGTCTGTGTACAAAATGCCATCTCTGAAAATATGCCTACAGCCCCCATTCATTTCTTCCTTTCTCTTCAAGGCTGACTCCGAACCTTGTCAGGATCCCACCTGCAGGCTGTTGTCACTTCAGTTTGGTCATAAATACATTCATCCACACGTACCTCTCTCTCTTCAATATCTTTTCATCAATGCTGAGATAATTCCACGCTGGCCTTCAAGGAGCTCAGGGTCTAGTTGAAGAGATAAAGCATGCTCACATTAAACGATGAGGAAACGGTAGAAGGCAAGAAAGGCTAAGTGCCAGTGTGTGATATAAAGTCGATTTTAATGGGACGGAGGTGTTGGCCTTGAGTGGGGTCCTGAGGAGGGACGGTGCCGGGTGGGAGGTAGCAGGAGAGCACCCCTCAGAGGCAGGAGCATGAACAGCAGCTTGCAGTGGGGATGAGGGGCTCCTGTGGGTGAGGAAGGAAGCCAAACCAACCCAAGAAGGAGGAAGAATTGGGTTGGTTGTGAAGGAATGTGAGTCTAAGCAGCCTTTTGGGGAGCTTAAAAGATAATCAGATTAGTTGGGATTTCGGGGAGAAAATTTGGCAAATCAGTGCTATAATCAGGCTCATGTTAGGATTTGCAAAGTCAGAATCCAATTCCTAATTTGACATCTTCCCCTTCCATTCATTCAGGGTGCCCAAAATGGTAGATGTCATTCCACTGGAGGGTCTGGAGAAAATTGTAGGTCAAGAGTGGACAGGGTGTTCCAAAACGGGAAAACAAAACAAAATTTTTTATTACGAAAATTCTCGAAAATATACAAAGGTAAAACATTATCATAATTTTTATTTAATGATGAAAAATCCATCCCTGTGAGGCAACAACATGAAGTTCAAGACCAAAAAGAAGCTAACCTGTGGGGATAGAAATCAAAGTGGTGGTTGCCTCTGGTGGGGGCAAGGGGTTGACTAGGAGGGCAAGAGAGAAGTTTCTGGGATCGTGATAAACTTCTTTATTTTTCTGGGGGCATTGGTGACACAAGTGTATATGTTTGTCAAACTCAGCAAACTGAGCAGATATGAGCACTGCACTGCGTACAATTCTACCTCAAAAAATAAAGCTATTCCTCCCTTTTTGCCCCTAATTTTCTTTCAGTCCTTTTGATCAGGCCCAGGAGAAACTGGTTGGGGCCAGTGTGTAATAGCATGTAATACTTACCTCCCTCCCTTTCTAAACAAAAGCAGGCCTCAGAAGAATATTCTTTTGTTTTCATTGCATTAAAAAATAATTATTTATGCCTGTTGGGATACTAGCTCTCCTAAAAAGTACTGTAATATTTTTTCTTCAAAAATAAAATTATCGAAGGGAAAGAGATATAAGTGGTAAGCTTGCAGAGTGGAAACTGAAAGGTGGTATCTGGTTGGCAGACATTCGAGAAACACTAGTGGATGGGGAGTTATTACTTCAGGGTGCCCCTGTGGGACAGAGGAGAAGGGTCTTGCTGGACAATGATCTGTTCTTATTCAGTCAGACGTTACTTGTCGAGTTTGGCTCTGTTTTCTGAACTCATGGCGACAATGCCCCTCAGAGCCAGCGGCATTGAGAGATGGCTGTCAGCGTCCAGGCATCTGGGGTGGGCTGGAGACCAGTGCATCTGGGCTGTGGAAACAGTAGATGAGAGGAGTTCAACTGGAAACAAGACTCTGGTCTGCACCTCACAGCGCCGGGTAACTGAGAGGCCCGGCCATGCCGTCTGCTGGAGGAAGAGAGAGACAGGCTTGTGAACTTGCCTTCAACCCTCTCCCTCACTCACCTGTTGCTGTGACCCAGTGCCTTCTAGGTTCCTGCGGTAGGAACAGGGTATAGCCAGGCCCCGTGGGCCATGTGGGCCCTCCAGGGGCCCGTGGCCTTCCATAGATAACATGCCAAGGATCTTTGTTTGAAATAAACAACGTGTAGGGAACATCAATGCAGTCCTCCAGTGCCGTGTACATGGCCTTGCTGCCCCCGGCCCTCTGGTTTCTAGGGAGCCCGTGCGTCCCGGGTGTCATGGCATGCAGAATCCATCCCCCGTCTCCAGGAGGCATTACACTGAAGACACAGCTCAAGCGACAGCTGCTGTTCAACCACCTCATCCACGGGGTTCCTAGAAAAGCATGCCGCCAGTGAAGCTGCTGTTCCCGACCACCTTCTGTTTCTGTACAACATCGTTCTCCCAAGCCTTGCTCTCCCGGGCTGCTCCTGGGATCTCCCTTCAGCCATTTTTTCTTTTGGTTCCATCTGTACAGAACCTGGTTCACTGCAATGGGACAAGGCAGACCCGGAGGGACCTGGCCCAGCTCCCAGGGATGGGGCCAGCCTCCAGGGCACAAAGAGGGTCATCTCAGGCCCTGGACGTTCAGTCAGGAAGGCGGAGTATATTGTGTGAGAAGCCAGAGGTGGGGGAGAGGTGGCAAGTGTCTGAGTGCATTATCAAATGGCAGCAAACCTTCCTAGGGGTTTGCCATGTACCGAGTGGGCTCTCGGTGCCACCGAGTCCTCCAGGGACCCAGCAAGGCTGCCACTGTCCTGATCCCTGCTTTACTGATGGGGAAACCGTGGGCTCAGACAGCTGGGGTCACTTGCATAAAATCACACGGGAATCAGAGAGCCAGGATTCAAACCCAGGCAGTCCGGTTCCAGAGCCTCACAGTTGACCGTGAAGCCAGTGGTTCTCAACCTCACCCGAGTATAGGAATCACTTGAGGCTTTGGTTCCCGTGTGGATGCCCCTGGTAGGTCCATCACAAACTAGGATCCCGGGTGCCTGGGTGGCTCAGTCGGTTAAGCATCTGACTTGATTTCAGCTCAGGTCGTGATCTCAGGGATGTGGGATGGAGCCCCCCATTGAGCTCCGTGCTTGAGATTCTCTCTCTCCCTCTCCCTCTGTCCCTCCCCCCCACTCACATTCTCTCTCTAAAATAAATAAATAAATCTTAAAAAAAAAAAGAAAAAAGAGAAACTAGGATCCCATGGGTTCAGGAATCTGAACAATGAAAGAGATCCTAAGTGAATCTTACCTGCTGGTGGCTTTCGGAAGTTCTGCCCCAGGCCATTTGGAAATGAGGTGCCCTCCCCCCCACCGCCCCAGGTGGGAGAGCCCGGGCTCTGATTGCAGGCTTTGCTGGGAGCACCCCTGGCAGTGGCTTCCTAACTTCAGCCTGTGTCAGCTGGAACATAACCTTGACTTAGGAGCATGATCAAAATGGGGTTCCAGGTACACAAGCTCAATTAGCAGATCTTGGTGGCTTTGGGGATGGGTTTGGAGATTAGAAAGACGGGTAGAATAAAATATAATGGGGGGGGTAGGTGCCCACATGAAGGAGAACAGTAGCTAGGGGCTCCACACTAGTCATCTCTGCTGGGTAACATTGGCCACGGAGTCACAGAGGGACTGAGCCTTTGGGTGGGTCTGGGGAAGGAGGCCGGGCATGTCCTTTCCAAGCGGTTTCTCAGCAGGTGTTTTATGGAACTTTGATGGGACTCCAGCTACCAAGAGCCCTTCAACCAGGCGTGTCCCATTTTATTCGTATAATATATTTGAGTTCCCTATATTTCTTCTGGAGAAGGGAAAATTTTGAAAACAACGGCCATATGATATTAACAAAGGAGACCTGACAAATTGGTTAAGTGTTCACGGTTCAGGTATTATTCACAGGGCTTTGCATTTAAAAGACGTGTCTGGGGGGCACCTGGGGGTCTCAGTCCATTAAGCTTCTGACTCTTGATTTCGGCTCAGGTCATGATCTCAGGGTAGTGAGAGGGAGCCTTGCGCTGGGCTGGTGCTCAGAGTGGAGCCTGCTTCTCTATCTCCCTCTGCCCCTGCCCCACTCTCTCAAAAAAAAAAAAAAAAAAAAAAAAAAAAGACGTGGTCCTGATGGTGGGATGTGTGGCCTCAAGGGATGATGTTCTCAGCAAGGAATTGGGCTTGGAACCCCTGTGCAGTGGAGATATATTTAAAAGGAGCAATGAGAGCCTACCAGCCCGGAGGGATTCCCCTGGGACTTAGCTGTGCCCGAGCTTAGGTTTTCCCTGAAAACTCAGAGTACTCTGTCTGTGCCCTGGTGCGTGGAAACCCTGAGTGTTAGGATCACCCACTACCATCTGCCTCCCTCCAACCTCACTATCTTCTGCCCTCGACAGGGAGGGGGAATTCTTGTTGGTTAAGCTAAAGCTTTTCCCGCTAAAATGTCTCCTACAGAAATCTGTGGCTACCTGGGATCCTCAGGAAATGAGTCATTCTGGGCGGCTGCAATTTCCAAATAGCTAAAGATTCATCCTTTTAATACCTCTTCCTTTTTATTATTACTATTTTGGGTGGAAGTCATCACATGTATTTCAGCTTCCATAACCAGGCTGTAATGAACGTAACTTGTTCTAAGGGACTCTGGGCTATTCTTAGAATTATTGGTGATGTCCTTGGTGTCCCCAGAGCCCTTTCATTAAAGGACCCTGACTTTAATTCTTGTTTGTGCAGTGTCCATTTTCAATTTTTCTGCCCCTTCCCTATTAGCAGGCACTCACTGCTCACTGAATCGGGGGACCTGTTTCTGATAGTCTCCCTCCTTTCCACCTGCCCCCTTCATCACTTATGATTTGCCTGATTCTAATCTGCTATTGGTTTAGAAACCAGAGATCTTGTTTCAAAAGTGTATGAAATGAAACAAGCACTGCATGAGGACCCTAGGGACACTCAGCCTGAAAGGGATGTCCACGGACATCATGACATCAAATTTAACTGTTCATTCAGATGCCTCTGTTACTTCCGTTTTAAGGTAGGCAAAGTAGAGCTGTCCTTTGGATCTTTAGAGCTGAAGAAATACACAAAGATAAATTCCCTGAGTTCCCCATCTTCACGTGCTTAAGGATAAGTCAATCACAGAAGTGGCATTGACCTAGACCAGTGGTCCTCAACCCTGGCTGAATTTTCAAATAATATTCAAATACCAGGACTCAGCTTCATCCCAGAGCACTTAAGCCAGAGTCTTTGGCGGGGGGAGGCCCAGGCATTCACATTTTAAAACTATTCTTGGGATTCTAATATGCAACCTTGATTGAGAACCTCTGATTTAGATCCTTCCCAAAGCACCACGCTGAAAAACTGTGTTTCTTCAAGACAGCGGTTCTCAACCGTGGCTGCCTGGGGGAACTACCTGGAAGAGTGAGGAACAGTTTGAAAATGCCCCTGCCAGGTTTTCCTAATGAGCCATCAGGGCTGAGAACCACTGGTTTAAGATATTTTGGCTGTAATATTGTTTTTTATAAATCTGCATTTTCTGAGAGGCTTGGAAATCTTTTTTTAGTGTATTCGTGTTTCTGGAGCTAATGGTAACCTTTGCCTTTAGATTAGCTTTACCAATCTAACACCCTCATGATAGCATTTGTTCATGTTGGTAAGATAGGAGGGAAAGGAGAACTTGATCAGACACTCAGGACAGCACACATTTGTCTCTGATCATGAGAGTGGAGATCCCGAGAGCAACTATGGATTATAGATCCAGTAGGAGCTCACGAATGGCTTGTGGTGGGATCAGCTTTTGCGATGGCCGCCTGGACAGACAGCTCTTGTGTAACTAGCTCTTCAGTACTGTCTACGGTGCACATTTATATTTGCAAAAATGCACGAATACATAAATGAGAGTATCAGCCTTCACCCTTCCGATTAAATGGGCAGCTGGATCAGGGATGCTGAAGAGGTACATCAGTGCGACAAAATTCACCAGTGTTGCATGCAGGCAGTGGTTTAAATGAGTTTCGGAGCGGGGGTGGGGAAGGATCATGTGAATCTGTGTCAAGGGGCCCGGAATCTGAGAAAACTTACAGGATGCATGGAGAGAAATGCACGTGCGTTCCGATCTCCCTGTTTTAGGTTCTGAAATTCACTATTAGGGACTGTGATATATTTAGCCTTGTCATCAGAGCACAGAGCAAGTTTTCAAGGCTTGTAGGATGTATCTATTAAAATAACCTATGTGGCTGAGTAGCTGCTCACTGCAACATGTTTGTTCCACTGAAGTACAATGAGAGGAAATGGGGCTCCAGGAAGTGGCCATTATATCAGGGGATCCAAAGCAGCACGGGGCCACACATTCTGGTCATTGTGCTTGCAACCTTGGGCCACCCTCCATTTTTTTCTGCTCCTGTTTCATCTTCTGCAGACTTTGAAGGCTACCACGCTTGAGGAGGGATGTCCTAAGCTCCGGGCACCGGGGAAACTGATTTGTGGACACACTTTGTATCTCTTTTGGTGTCTTCCTTGAAGGCTTTCAAGGTTGTTGATTCTCCAGCCAAGCAGCTGACAGTATAACTTTGTCCTCTGGATGTTTGTGGTGGTGGTCGGTGGGCGGGGAGGGGGGGTGGGGGTGGGTGAGGCACCACTGCTCCGGGAGACCCGAGGCCTGTACTTGATCCAAGGACTCTATAAAGGCATCTTGGCCTCCTGAAGAGGCCAGGCCAGCATCTCCAGACCTTTTGCATATACTCCTCACCGTCTCCAGTTTTGTAGTCTGCAGCTGCCTCACTTTGGTGATGAAGGGAAGGTTACTAAATTGGCCTGCAGAGATGCCTGTCTCATCATGGGGCTGGGGAAATAGGTCAAGGTGTCCTCCACTCTGCTGATCACCCCCTCCCGATTCCCATCTGTCAGCTCCCTGTGTGCATTTTAGGTATTAGGCTTTCTGATAAAGAAAATCCTGCTACTGAAAGACTGAAATTTCCTCTTTAATAACAGCACACTAAAGCTGGAAAAGACCCCAGGAGCTGTGAGTCCAGCTCCCAGGCTTTTGATGGAGAAAGGTCACCATTGGCCAGGTGGTGGTCTCAGTCCCGAACCCTTTGCCCAGTGGGACCTACATAGTAGCCCCTTCAGTCCGGTCCTGTGCCCATGGGCTCTTGCTTCCTTCTTTCAGGCGCCCCTCTGGGCCAAGAGGATCCGCATTACACTGCCTTTCTGTAACTCCCTATTTTCTTCCCATGTCCTTTCTTTTCTTTCTTTCTGGAAGAATAGATTGATTGATCTTGAGTAACCAAACAGAAGCCCAACTAAATACCTGCTGGGTTGAATCCTAATAGCTTATGCAAAGCAGTTGCACGTTTCTTAAAGACAACCTTTTCTTAATTTGGGGTACTGTGCTCATGTTTATGTCCTTGTTGACATTAACGCAGCACTGAAGCTCAGATTCTCACCCGCCGGCTGTAACCCCATTAGAGCGTTCTGGTGAGGAGCACAGCCTCTGACCCCAGCCGTCTGGATGGGAATCCTGGCTCTAGTACGTGCACTCCGCAGGACCAATCTGGATTTTGATTTTCGCATCTGTAAAAGGAGGATGATGGTGCCTCTCCCAGAGGGCATTGTAAGTGACCACAGGCTTGCGGCCCTGTTGGCACACGGTAAGCGCTCAGTATATGTTGAGTGTTATTGTCACTAGCCACTTCCCTTCGCTATCCTAAACACAAAGCTAGAGAAGCCACCCCCTCACCTCTATTCAGCTGCTGCTTCGGGCTTTCAGACACAGGAGAGCGTGGTGGCCGAGCGTGGTTTCTGTGCCAAACTGCCCAAGTTCATGTCCCACTTCTAACCGCTCACCAACCAAGTGAACTGGGGGATTTACTTAGCCTCTCTGTGCCTAGGCTTCCTCACTTGTAAAATGGGGGGTAAAAACAGTTTCTCCAAGGATTGTTTTTAGGATTAAATGAACTAATGCTTATAAACATACCCATTCGGTAAACCCTGATAAATGGTAGGTGGTATCATTTATTTACCCTTCCTTGTTTCAGAATAGACTTAAACAGGGCCCAGAAGACATATTCAAAACACAAAATGTACCGGGAAGCTCTTTGATGACCATGAGAGCAGTGAGAGAGTCTTCCTATTTGTTGAATCCGGGTGACTGGGGAAAATGTACAGCTCTGGATCCTACCAGTTCCTGGTCGTTTCCTGGGCTTCTGCTCTTCCCCCTGGCTTGTTCTCTTTCTTCTGCTAGCCTGTGTTCTGTGTGTGGTCACACAGTTCGGGGCAGAGGGTGGGGGGTGGGGAGGGGAGCAAGCTGAGAGAGGGAGGAGGAAGAAGAAATGACAGGTAGACTTTCCCCAGCCCTGCTCCTTGGAGACCCTGAGCGCTCCTGGCGTCCTGTGTCCTGTTTCTGTGCAGTGAGAATTGCCCAGGATGCCTAGCTTCAGGTTGTTTTCCTCCAGCTGTGGTGAGGTTTGTGTCAAAAAGCAGCTCTAACTGGAGGCCTGGGCTTCCTGATTTTCTCTGGGATGCTCTCGTGTTCACGTCTGCGTAAACATTTGCTGGGCACTTAGCCAGTGCCAGGTGTGGGGTTCTGTTTCCGCAGCCCGGATCAGCACCAACCGCTACGCTCCATCGAGGCCACTGGGGACCATCCACGACAGCAGTGATTGTTTAAATTTCCCTGCAGAGGTGTTTGGACCCAGGATCTGGGCTCAGCCGAAACCTGTGCAAGTGCTTGTGAAGGACAAGGACAGGTTCTCACACTGGCTGGGGAACAGGCTTGTTAAACAGCCAGGGCGAAAAGGACGCTGAGTCATGACGGTGCAAATCGTTGGCTTTTTGCTTATTTCAGATCGGTTCCGGTTATTGGTACATTAACAGAGAGTGATAGATTTAGAGAAAATCTACAGCAATCCCACATCCCCATGCCCGAATCCCGAAGAACATGAGATTGTGATCATCCCCGAAACCCTGCCTCTATTATCCCGGGGCCATGGCCGCGGGACCCCAGCAGGCGACCCAGGGGGTCGCAGATGGTGCAGCTTGCTGCAAATGGGATTGTTGACCATTCAATGCAGAACGCATCCTCAGGAGTGTGGTGTCATTGATTTATGAATTATGGCCCTTTTAAACTCTCTGCTTGCCTCCTCAGATGTCGATGTTTGAAAAAGTGATTTCTCATGTGGATCCTTTTCAGAAACACATACACATGGCCCAAGATTAGCTCTTATACCAGAATAAATGGAGTAGAGCACTCAGGGCTGATGTTTCCTTCGAGTAATGAATTATTCAGGGGGAGATTTTTGTTTTTGAAAACGGCTAATGCATTGCCAGGACAGACAGGAAGGAATTGCACTCTGGGTTGGGTTTGTTCTTATCTTTTAGGGAGGGATTAACCAGCCTGAATGAAGCCAGAAGCTTCTTCTCCCCCGCTTGTGCCTTATTCTAGCACTGACCACAGTGTAAACCTTTTGTGTGGTTTGAAGTGCCTGGGGAAGGACCTGAGCATCACTGTTGCTGGAAATCTCAAGAAAAGCGTGAATATTGCCCACCAGTGCTATCCCGGGAGGGAGGTGTGTGACTGGTCTCCGACCACTCACTGTTCTGTCCTTTTCCTTCTGAGTGTCTCTGCTTCCTGTCTTCCTCCCACATTGCCAGCTTTGGATGGGTGAAGGGCTGTCTTTCTCTGTTTCTGAGTTATTTTAAGTATTAACCATAACTGTAGCCACCATGTGTTGCTCACCTGCTACCTGCTTGGTCACTGTGCTGGGGGTTGCCATGTCTCATTCGGGTCTCCTAGAACCCTGTACGGGAGCAACTACAACTGCCCCCATTTCTTCTTCTTTTTTTTTTTTTTAAAGATTTTATTTATTTATTTGAGACAGAATGAGAGAGAGAGAGAGAGCTCATGAGAGGAGGGAGGGTCAGAGGGAGAAGCAGGCTCCCCGCCGAGCAGGGAGCCCGATGCGGGACTCGATCCTGGGACTCCAGGATCATGACCTGAGCCGTAGGCAGTCGCTTAACCGACTGAGCCACCCAGGTGCCCCCCCATTTCTTTTTTAACAGAGGAAGAAACGGAACTTCAAAGAAAGTAGAAATTTTAGGATCACACAGGTAATGAGAGCAGAGTGATCCAGACCCAGTTTTTTTGTTGGTTTATTGTTGTTTCCCAGACGCTTTGCTTGAATCTCTATGCCACCCACCCTTCCCTTTGGAGATCACTCCTGCCGGGTGGAGGGGCCAGTTTCAACCCCCCTCTTCCTCTCCTCCAGGTCCCAGCCTGTTGGGGTTTCCAGAGACTGTAGCACCCATGCCAATGAGCCAGCCTGGCCCTCCGGCCTCACGGTTTCTGGTCCCCCTTGGCACATGTGTGCGCCTGCATGCCCGCTGCAGGGACCAGAGTGGGCACCTGGAGGTTCTACTCTTGAGACACCTTGCCACATCCCCCTCCGACCTCAAGCTTCTTACCTCTTGCCTTTGACCTCTTCCCCTCCTGAACATTCTTGCTCTGCTTGCCCTCAAACCTTAAACACTCGAACATTTCCAGTTTGCCCAGCCTATTCTCTACTCCTTGGCCACACTGGATTCCCTGCTTGGCCCAAAGATCAGAGTCAGCTACTTCAGAAGCACACAAACTGGCCCCCGGGCTCTGATTTCCTCACCAGGGCTTGCTGGGGATCAGCCACTGTGCTCCTTGCCCCTTGTCCCTTCGTCGTCTGCGAGTCCCGCCCTGGTGGCCAGGCACAGAGCAGAGCTGGGCGATGCCACAGGACCCTGTGCATTTGTCCACTGCAGATTTCTGGGTTTTGTTTTGTTTTGTTTTTGCATGATCTCTACTGAGGCACAACAGTGCCTTACAGTTTTTTTCTTTTTTTTTTAAAGATTTTATTTATTTATTTGAGACAGAGAGAATGAGAGACAGAGAGCATGAGAGGGAGGAGGGTCAGAGGGAGAAGCAGACTCCCTGCTGAGCAGGGAACCCGATGCGGGACTCGATCCCGGGACTCCAGGATCATGACCTGAGCCGAAGGCAGTCGCTTAACCAACTGAGCCACCCAGGCGCCCAAAGTTTTTTCTTATTACAGAAAATCTGAAGCATTCAGAAACATTGAAAAGACTAGAGAAGTAACATAGTTCATTTTCTCTAAGTAATTCTCCCATCCTCCATCCCCCTTCCTTCTAGCTTTACTTGCGTTTCTTTGAATGGCGGTTATTCTCTACACCTCTGTGCCTTTGCCTACGCTGTTCCTTTAGGGTGGAATGCTCTTCCCTGCTCTACTTGCCTAACTCCAGCTAATTCTTTTTTTTTTTTTAAAGATTTTATTTATTTATTTGACAGAGAGATAGAGAGCACAAGTAGGCAGAGAGGCAGGCAGAGGGAGAGGGAGAAGCAGGCTCTCCGCTGAGCAAGGAGCCCAATGTGGGGCTCGATCCCAGGACCCTGGGATCATGACCTGAGCCGAAGGCAGCTGTTTAACCGACTGAGCCACCCAGGCGCCCCAAACTCCAGCTAATTCTTTAATCTTCTCCAGCATCCCCATCCCAGTGTCTGCCTCTGGTCAGTTGTCCTTCTTCACTGCACAAAATGTGCAGGTGTAGGTAGTGTGACACACTGGCCAATCATAGACTCTGGAGCCAGGCTGCCTGGATTCAAATCCCAGCGCTTTCTTACCAGCTGAGATCTCGGGCGGTTACTTATCCCTCTAGGCCTCAGTTTCCTCAAATGTAAACAGGTGATAATAATTATTACTTCTTTGAGCATTAAATGAATTCATATATGTGATGCTCTGAGAACAGGGCCTGGTGCTTAGAAAGTGCCACCTATGTGAAGGCTGGCTCTTGTTGATCCCTTCCGATAGCGTTTGGTAATTGCCAAACTGAAATCATCACTGAACTTGAACTTCTCGAGTGGAGACACTATCTTACCTTGACTTGCACAGTCTAATTCTAGCAAGGCAGCTTCGCCTTTCCGGCCTCAGCTTCTCCATCTGCTACATGGGGTCACTACAGTATCTCCTTCACGGAGGGAGACGACATCAGTGCGTGGAGGCGAGGTGCTCAGGACGGTGCCTGGTATGTCATGGTCAGTAAGGGAGAGTCGTCATTTTTAGGTATTGTGTATTTTCCCCAAGGCTCAGGTCCAGAATTGGAGAGCTAGAAAGGACTTCAGAGGTCATGAGGCTTCTGAACTTTACAGGTAAGGACATCAAAGCAGTTAAAAAATCGTTCAAGTTCCCCTAGCTCTATCTGCTGTTTATGTGAGATATGAAAGTACACGAGGATGTGTGCCGAGGAGGGTGCCGCATGCTTCGGACAATGCAGGCTGGAGAGGAGGGAGAGCGTACTGCTTTCTGTGCAGTGTGTGGTATTTTCAGACTGCCTCCTACCTGCTCTGTGTAACCGGTTGCGCGGGTATTATTCGTTAGCCTCCTTGTCCACGTGGCAAAAGTGTACCCGAGCCTATTTTAGCTGACATTACACAGCTGGCCACTCGAGTTCAGGACCCAGGTCACCTCACTCCTGCTGCTGCATTGCTCAGTCTTCTTTGAGCCAAACCCATAGCAAAGACAGCCAGGTGGATGGGGGAGAGGGAGCCGCGACCCCCCGAGTCCTTGCTAGAGTTGCCCAAGCCGCCATGTCCAGTTTCGCCCAGGACAGCCCCGTTTGCACCTGTGCGCCCAGGAAAATGATGCATACCAGTAATACCTGTCACTCTCCTGAGTGTCCTTTCCGGAGCTTGGGGGCCACGTCTTATACTTTCTCTTGTAACAACCTTCCAGCAGGCTTCTACTGGGCCAGACGCTGAGGTCATTTATTTATTCCCTGTGCAAACCAGTTGAGCCTGCTGCAGCTCTGGGAGGAGGCGGAGCCCCTCAGAAAGACAGGGAGCCTTTAAACAGGCCCTTGCCCTGGTCTCTCTAGAGGGTCTCCCGGCGTTTTGAGGGAAAGGATGGCTGCAACTTCCACATGCCCAGGAAGGGTTGCATTGTACTTCATCATTTAATTTTGTTCTGAACCCCGTCTTTTTGAATTGGGACCACCGTGGCACCTTTGGTGTTTTGCTTTTAGTGTACGTGCTGCCGGGCTCTGCCTTGGTAAAGGTTGAGGGTGTGGAGGCGTCCTTATGGGGCTCTGGTATTTAGCTAGATTTTAGCTGGAAGGAGAATGCAAGTTGCCAGTACAGCAAAACTATGTGCGGGCCTTACCGAGCTCCTGTATTTGTAAAACCAGGAATGTAGGCTTGTTCCCGTTTTCTCATTTTATATTCCCGTGAAGAATTCTTGGGGATGCATAATGTCATAAACCCGGGAGCTGGCTCCTCGGTGTCCTGGGGAAGGCCAGGTTTAATGAGGTTCCCACGACCACCTCTTTAGTGGGCCTTCTCCCAGCTTGATCTTAAGGAGCGTGGCGAAGTCATTTGTTCAAATGAAGCACCCGGCTGAAACCACAGTTCCCTGGGATTAGGCTAAATGAGATTGTAAAAGGCAGATGGGAAACCTAACAAATAAAGAGTTATAGAATAAAACAAAGGAATATACCTTCGTGGAGCATATAATATGGGTTAGATTTTACTCTGTCCATTTAATAGATGTGGAAACTGAGGCTCCCCCAAATTAAGTCATCCAGCCAGTAAGTAGCAAAGCTGTGATTTGAACTTGAAAGTTCAAGCTCTGACTGCTGAAACACGCTGCTGTCTGTTTCAGCCCATACACATGCCTGCCCCAACATTTATGGGACTGGGTGAAGGTGCTAATGAAGATCTGCATACCATGTGTCTAAATATTAAAAAGTTATAAGTCAAACAACCAAGTGTTAAGTAAAAGATGGTCTAGCATCCTAGCTTGACAAATAGATCTTCAGAATGACAAAATGAATAAAATGTGTAAAGACAGTTTGAGATGGTTGAAAGTCAACACAAAATCACGTCCAGGTTGCACATTTGATGGAGATATTTTTCTTGCTAATTTTCATTGTATCAAGTCTTGAATCTTTATTAAATCAAGAATTTATAGCATTCTCTTTCAGATTATAGGTAGGCCACACACAACAGAAGTCTCTTTTCTTTCATTGTTTTTAGTTTTTAAAACTGAAAGCATTTTCAGGGGCATCTGGGTGGCTCAGTTGATTGACTAAGCATCTGACTCTTGATTTTGGCCCAGGCCATGATTTTGGCTCATGTCATGATCTCAGGGTGGTGAGATCAAGCCCTCCCCTCCCCTCTCTCTAAAAATAAATCATTTTTTTAAAAAGTAAGCATTTTCCTTTGGTACTGATTTCCTTTTTTTTTTTAATACTTTTTTTTTCTGGGCTCCACTTTCTTTCCTATTTCTTTTTTTTTTTTTTAGGTTTTATTTATTTCTTTATTTGAGAGAGAGAAAACGAGAGAGCACAAGTGGTGGGGAGGGGCAGAGGGAGAGGGACAAGCAGCCTCCCCACTGAGCAGCGAGCCTGACGCAGGGCTTGATCCCAGGACCCTGAGATCATGACTTGAGCCGAAGGCAGACACTTAAACGACTGAGCCACCTAGGTGCCCCTCTTTTAATTTCTATTGTGATCTCAACTTATATCCATTCTCAGTGATTTAAAGCATTACATAATAAAATGTAATTATATTTAAAGTATAGCAAAATTGAAAATAATTGTTATCAAATATGCAAATTAGGGTAAATCATGAAAATTAGGAAACTAAATCGATGTTTTCCAAAAAATTTATTTTTCTTTAAAAATATTCAAAATTGGGTGCCTGGGTGGCTTAGTTGTTGAGCGTCTGCCTTCGGCTCAGGTCATGATCCCAGGGTCCTGGGATCGAGCCCCGTATCGGGCTCCCTGCTCCGCAGGAAGCCTGCTTCTCCCTCTCCCACTCCCCCTGCTTGTGTTCCCTCTCTTGCTGTCTCTCTTTCTGTCAAATAAATAAATAAAATCTTTTAAAAAATATTCAAAATTATCTCATGAAATTAAAAGGCAAAGTGTTGATATAATTAATGAATATTAAATTTTAAATAAAAATTCTTTAAGTAAAGCCAAAACTTTAACTTTTGAAAAAATTAATGAAATCTTACTGAATGTTTCCATCAAAATAATTTAATTTTTATTTTTATTAAAGAAATTTTTTAAATCTAAATTCTAGTTAGTTAACATACAGTGCAGTATTGGTTTCTGGAGTAGAATTCAGTGATTCATCACTTACGTACAACACTCAGTGCTGATCACAACAAGTGCCCTCCTTAATCCCCATCACCCATCTTGCCCATCCCCCATCCACTTCCCTCCATCAACCCTTGGTTTGTTCTTTATCGTTAAGAGTCTCTTACGGCTTATTTCCCTTTCTCCTTTCTTTTCCCCCCTTCCCATGTGTTCATCTGTCTTAAATTTCACATATGAGTGAGATTATATCTTTCTCTGACTGCCTTATTTCACTTAGCGTAATACACTCTAGCTCCATCCATGTCATTGCAAATGGCAAGATTTCATTCATTTTGATGGCTGAGTAGTATTCCACTGTACAGATACACCACACCTTCTTTAGCCATTCATCAGTCGATGGACACTAAATGTTTTCTTAAGACTAAAACGATTCCCAGTTTTAGGATTCTAATCCATCTAGTTGCCAATATCTAGAATCACTATCACCTTTCTCTTGCTATGTCTACACCTAAGTCTATACACATTTGAGAGTAATATGAATCGATCCCGCAAAATGTTCCTCAGCTGCCAGGTGCATCTCCTGATGCTGCGCGAATTTGTGAGTATCCCTGAACCATGAACTGAAATGCAAAGAAAGAAAGTGGTTTCTTGGCACTGCTGAGAAATATCCTTGATTATGTAAGACTCAATTGCCTTTTTGCATGTGATCCTTAAAGAATTGTTCAAGTCAATTAATTTGCTTCTCCTCTTAACCTCGCTTCTTAAGCATTTAGATCACTCAGATGTCCCCACACTCCAAAGCAGGGTCTGTCTCCACTCTCTGAAGCAGCACAGCCCACACATCTTCCTGGCATTTGGATGCAGTCATCTTTGGTTTTGAGGACCTAAGATAAGAGAGATGGAGAAACATGTCCCTGGGGTCTGAATTAAGTTCATACGAGAGCAGATGTTTAGGGTGATGGGTCGCCCTGGGTCTGTACTGCTCATTGGCTCCTTAGCAATAGAAGCACCATGTGTTTTTTTTTAATAAATTAAACTATTTTGTATGTTGTGTTACGCACGGCTCTCTTAGCATATGGGCCCAAGGCAGGACCACTGCTGCCCAGATCTACTGGCACTGCTGAAGCCTCAGAATCAGTTTCTTCTTGCTGAGGTGGTGGAGGGATTCTTCCTCAGAATGAGAGCGCAGTGCAGGGCCAGGGCTGTCCAATGCAGGCAGGATCAAGAGTCAGAGTCACGTCACCAGGTGGCAGCTTTGTGAGTTAAGCCCTTAGTGTCTGGGATATCTGGACTTCTCATCCACAAGACCAGGAGAGCCTAAGTTGGGTACTGTTCCCATGGTGTGCCCTGAGGAGGGGGAGCACAGGTATGTGGGTAGTTCCCTCTAGGCTGGCCAAGTGGGGAGGGATCCCCCCCAGTTGTCTGGGTTGTATAAGGCTGAGTAGATGAAAATACACTTATGGGGGGAGATGGGGGTGATGCAGGAGAGGCACGCTGCCCAAGATTAGATAATGTGTGACCGTGAGGGCAGGAGGCGGTGATGTAAATCTACACGGCCCGGCCCTAGGCTGCTACATAAGGTGGGGCTCAGGTGTTTTCAAGAGACAGGAAGGAACAGAACAGACAAGAGCAAGTAGTTCCTTTGGGAACAGGGGGAGTCCCTGGCCTGAAACACATTTCGCAGGCAGGAGGACTTCCCTGAAGCCGCTCATTAGGTCACTTACTCCAAGAGCAGCCACCTGCCTGTGTCATCGGCTGTGGTCCCCAGGCCAGAGTCCCAGCAAACCCGCAGTACCTGGCAGATGCCAAGGGAGGTTTGAAGAGGCAGTTGGCTAGTGAGAACTCTGGCAGTGAGAACCCTGTCTTGGACTCTGGTTCAAGGGCAGCATCCATTTCCCAGAAGGCCTAAGACTGGAGAGAAGGACAAGAGAGAGCCAGTCTTGGCAGAATGAGGCTGCTGGGCAAGGCACCAAGTCCATGCCTTAAGCCTCATGGGGAGTTTCAAACTACGGTGTTTGAGGCAGAAGAACAAAATATAACTCCCATTATTAGAATTGGGGAAGGAAGTGGGAGCAGAGCTGGTAAAGCTGGACCCCTCTTCCTTCTACAAATATTCATGGATTGTCTCCCACGCAACTTGCATTGTGCAGGGGCATTCACACACAAGTATGAAGGAGCCATGGACCCAGCCCCTCCCCACCAGGTGATGAAAATCCACCATACAAGGTGGACAGAGCAGAAGATCATTAAAATACATTGAGACCAGCGCAGCCATAGAGAAGAAGGCCTGTGTCAGGGAAGACTCCTTGGCCAGTTTCAGAAGATGGGTAGAAATGAGCTGGTCAAGGGCATTCCAGGCAGGGGGAACAGCGTGAGCAAAAGCAGGGAGGTGAGTGGTGGCACAGGAGTATTGTGGGGATCCCCTGGCAGAGGAGCTTAGGAGGTGTGATGGGGGAGGGTGTGAGGAGGGATAACCACACCTGGGGGCCTGTTTGCTGGGCTCAGGCCTACTCCCTTGGTCACCTAGGCCATGATGGGAGGATTTGAAGCTGAAGAGTGGCCATTTTTAGTGCCTTGTTAGAGCCTGGGTTTTAAAATGAAATTTTCAGGGATGTTTTTGGAGAGAAGACCAGAGGAGGGGAACCAGCGAGAGGCGGAAGGTGGATGGAACGGGAACTGGGACTGAGTTCATTGGAACGGGAGGGGGAGGACTGGAGAAATATTTAGGAGATAGAGTCCACAGGACTTAGGGGTGAGTGTTGAGGGTGAGGGGGAAGGTGAGGAGTGCGGCACAGGAGCTGTTGGAGAGGGGTCTGTGGATGGCCGGTGGGGACACGGTGAGAGTGAAGGTCCCAGGGAGGATGTCCTTCCCTGGTGCCTCCTGGCAGTCACCAAGGCAAGTTGCCCCAGCCAAGGGAGGGAGGCCACCCTGGATGTGAGGCTGGCGACCTGAACTGGTCAGGGAGCTGAGTCAGGGTCCCAGCTCTGCTGCTTGTACCAGCCCTGTGACTGGGTCCGATCTGACTTCTCTGTTCCTCTCCTTTTCTGCACAATACAGCTGATGACACGTCCCATCCAGGTGGAGGGTTAAAAGCAAGATGGTATGTCACTGAGTCTAAGATGCACAGTTTTGTGCCTTTTAACATCTCTGAATTCCAGATCCTTCTTACGATGGTAGCCTGTTATATACTTTAATTGGCAGCATTTTTGCCCCTTAGTGATAGATAAAATAATGGTCCGTCTTAAAAGTGATGGCATCTTAGATTAGCTGAACTGTAATTAATGTATGTTTTGAAAATCTCAACAGAGGAAGACTAGTATAAGTCCTTTGACAGCCTACCTCCCACTGAAGCTGAGTCTGTCTTCTGGCTTAATCTTCAAGACAACAAACAAATTAAAATGTATTAAGGCACAATTCTAAACAAATGGAGTAAACCCTCCAGGGAAGCTGCAGCAATTTAGAACTCCCCAAACAGCCCCCTTTCCTGGCAGCGGATTTGATAGATCTCTAAAAGCAGAAAGGTCTGTGAATGCTGTGCATGGGCTTACCTTTTGTTCTTTCCATAGGGATCCAGTTCAGTGGTTCTCAAACGTCAGTGGGAATTAAGATCATGGGACACAGAAGCATAAACACACATAACCTGTACACTCTCTGGTATGGGTGACTGAAGATTCTCTAGGATATTTTTGACTGTTATTTCAGCTTTTTTAGTTATTCACTTAAGAGCCCAACTAGCATCTGTATATGACTCTGTTATCATCACCTGTTTCCCGAGGAAGGGCTCAAGTGTTATGGGACCTATAACCAAACTAGAGTGGGACCAGTGGACTAATTTTATGATTGGTGCTACAAAATGTTGCTATGTGGGCAGAGGTGTATATTTTTTAAAGGAGAAGTATGAGCACTGGATGTTATAGGCAACTAATGAATCGTTGAACACTATATCAAAAACTAATGATGTACTATAAGCTGGCTAACCGAACATAATAAAGAAATTGTAAAAGCAAAAAAAAAAATAATAAAGTGAAAGTAAAAACATGGCTTGAAAGGTGGAACTTCCAAGGAAAAAAAATAAAATTTCAAATGTCTTAGACAGTGGTGGACCTCAGAGGAATCATATTAATAACCACGACAGGCCCCGGAGAAAGGGGGCAATGTTCAGAGACGAGAGAACAAGATTTGGTCTATGCCCAGGTGTTTCACTTGTACAAGACAATGTGATCAAATGATCCAATGTGATCAAATGGTCAGCTGTGACCATTTTGCACTTCCAAATAAGACATGTGGAATGAAGTCCCAGGATGAGAATGTTGGACAGAGTTTTGGGGTGGGTGTGGACTTGGAGGAGCTGCTACTGGCCCTGAGTTGTCCAGTTTCCAGTGTGTCCCCCTCTTGGGGCTTTGCCCCATGGGCACTCTCAGCTGCCCTTGGCCATGGGTTGCCCCTGGAAGGTAGCTTGTGACTATATGCTTTCCCCACGGGCATCGACGGAGATAGTGGGGGAAGGTTTGCTAGAATCCCTTTGGCCCTGCTTGTCACATTTGACTTAAGAGAGTGGTCATTGAGAGGCTTTTAACTTTAATCCTTCTATGCCCCCAGCTGTAAGCTGGCCTTTAATATTTGTCCATGGCTTGGGTTGGAGAGTCGTGGCTCATTACCATCCTCAGTGGAAATGAATGCTGGCTCGGCCGCTGTGGGCTATGCTCTATTTAGGCCAATGGAATAAATGTTTAGTAAATTGTTTCTGAAATGTTTTAGTAACAGAGTGCTTCCCCCCAAAATATTGTATACACCGTAAATTTAGTTACTTTTAAACAATATATTATGCTTATGCTTTTTTGGGGGGGGTTAGTCCCATAAAATAGTCTGTCTAAACTTGCAGGGATTCTGCAGAGAAAATGTTTAAATGGGCAAAGCTAGAAGTCAGGATTCCTGGATCCTTATCCTCACCCCATTCTGGGAGAGGGACCTTTGGTCACAAGTTTGCACCAAGCCCCACGTTCACTATCTTGCAGGAACACATTTCTCCCTTACTGGATTGGGTTTTGATGCTACAACCAGTAGGAGGAAACTTAATGCAGTATAGCCAAAGCTGAGAGCTGTTAGGGAAAATAGTGAGGAGGAGGTCTCAACCCTGACGAAGCATCAGCATTATCTGGAGCAGCTTTACAAAGTACAAATACTCAGGTCCCACCCCAGACCTAGTGACCTGAAACCCAAGGTGAGGACCTGCCACGTGGAGGTAGCTGCAATTTATTTTAACGGTCTTCTAGGGCTGAGAGCTCGTGGCCCAGGTTGGGCAAGGCAGATCTGGAAAGGCTTTGTCCTAAATAGGAATAACTTCTACCCTGAGTGGCTAGGGGAAGGACCAAGCTCTGGGCAAACCTCCACAGGATGTTCCGGAAAGCACTGTGGACTTTGGAGTTGGGCAGCTCCTTGCCGAGGGCAACGTTATGGGGAAAGAACATGGTTCCACTCCAGAAGCAATTCAGCTCTCTCACGGAGAGAGGGGAGATGGCTCTACTTTCTACCCTACCACCCGGTGAATATGGAGACCCAGGAACCTAAGTCTCTGGCAGGAGGCTGCACTGTGTTGACATCTGGATGCCGGAAATCAGAGATTAGGGCACGTTAGCACAGGAAGGCTAACCAGGAATCAAATTCGAATGTCTCAAAAGGCTTCTCTGTTTGTTTGCTTCTTTGGGACAGGATATTGCTTTAAGACTTTTAAACACTCTGTTCGGCTAAATTCATCAACTGCTTTTTGAGCACTTACTGTGTGTTCCCAGCTCTGCTGCCGAAATCGTAGAATGAGGTTAGATAAGTGGAAGCAAAGAAGGAAACAAAGACCCAATAATTTGAATAGTTCATCCCTAAATATCTCTTTCTCCTTTTCAGATACTGTTCTGAGCATTAATTTGTCCAGTCTTTATAGGAACCCTGTAAGTTAGCTACTTTTAATGAGCCCTAGTTTACAAATGAGAAAACGGAGGCACAGAGAGGGTAACTTGCCCAAGATCACACAGCGGGATTCCACCCCAGTCTGGCTGCATGGTTGTATGCTCTTAACCACCACACATAGGGCCTTTTAAGGGGTCCAGAGCCTGGTGAGGGATAGTTACACAATTAGAGAGGAATCCTGCCTTCTTGGCTGGGTTCGGGGTCCTCTCTCAGCACTCATGCCCACTCACACAGCGTTCCATGGTGGTGTTTACTTGTACCTGCTCCTTCCCTGTTTGCTTCCCTGGGCCATGACCTCTGGAGGACAGGACAGGGTCTTAGAAGAACAGACCCTGGCAATTAAAGATCCTCAGAGAACTTCCACTAAGCATTTGTACGCATTACCTCATACATCCTTTTAGAGCTGTCCTGTTTTACCCAGAAAGGAATAACCTTTAGAGAGCCCAAGGGACTTGCCCAAGGTCACATAGCCGTCCAGTGCAACTTTGTTCATGCCCTTAAGCTGCCGTGTTTAACTCAGTAAATGTTTGCTCAGTTGAGTTCAGGGGCTAGGGGTTGCAATGCAGGCTTTTAGCAGCAGGAGGTGAGACTGGGGCCCTCATCCCAAGCTTCAAGTGGAAAGTTATTTATTTATTTTTTTTAGGGAGGGGGAGGGGCAGAGGAAGAGGGAAAGAGAGAATCCTAAGCAGGCTCCATGCCCAGCGCACAGCCTGACACGGGGCTCGATCTCACGACCCTAAAATCATGACCTGAGCTGAAATCAAGAGTCAAATGCTTAACCGACTGAGCCACCCAGGCGCCCCACAAGGGGAAAGTTCTTAATCAGCATGTATATCATTGAGAAAGTAGGTTCTAGAAGGGTTTTGTTCGGGGGACCCTGGTGGGTACGTCAGCCAGAACAGCCGTGTGTGTGAGAAAGCTAGCGAACTGAAGAGCACCATAGACAGCAGCAGTCTTCTGTGATCTGCGTGCGAGCAGCAGACGCCGGATACCCCCACCCAACAATTTCCATCCCCCGCTCCACTCATGTTCACGCTCATTTCCCACTGCACCTCTGTGAGCGGGTGCCGGGGATATAGGCTGGCTGGGACAGGACTCGAGAGCCAGTTCTCTTCTCTCACTTGATTCACTCGTTCACTCATTTATTTTATTACAATAAAATAGACATCGCATGTAATTTACCATCTTCATGGTATTAGCCATTGTGAAGTGTACAGTTCGGTGGTCGGAGGTGCATTCCCAACGCTGGGCAGCCATCACCACCATCCATCTCCAGACCCTTCATCTTCCCCAGCGGAAACTCTGTGCCCATCAGACACAACTCCCCATTCTCCGCTCCCTGCAGCCCCTGGCAACCACCGTCCTACTTCGTGTCTCTATCTGACTGCTCTAGGGACCGCATATAATTGGAATCAAATAGTAGCGTCCTTTTGTGACTGGTTTTTTTACTTAGATCACTTGAGTCTTGCCCCTTAGTGGTTCTCAGGTTGTGTACAGATGAGGCAGGACCTGAGGGTGGGTGAGGAAGTGAGTGTGCCCGAAGAGACCATGTGTGTTTTGGGATCTAAGGAGAGGAGGGCCGGGAAAGCTCCGAATCCCCAGGGGGCTGTGACTGAGGGGTGGGGCTCGCCACTCAGAACCTCTGTGGGGCTTGTTTATAGACGCTGGGTCTCTGCAGACATTTTGCTTAGAGAGCCGCTGACGGTCCTCACCGAGGACAAGACCATGCGGAAGCAGCATCTGCGAGCTTTCTGCAGGACTGGGTGGGGTGGATAGAGCTGGACAGGCTGCAGTCTGCAGGCCTGGTGTGAGCTCAGAAGCAGATAGACATTGGTTTTGAATACCGGCTCTGCCTTTTCTTAGATGTGATCTTGAACCAGCCATTGAACGAGTCTCACCCTCAGTTTTTCATCTGTAAAATGGGGATGATAATCCCTACCTTGCAATGTTGTTCTAAAAATGTAACGTACACAAAGTGTGAAACGCTGTGTCTACACACATAAGCATTCACAAATAGTACCAATGGAGTGATCCAAGATGGGTTTCTCACACTCACTTGGCATTTTTTTTTTAAAGATTTTCTTTATTTATTTGAGAGAGATAGAGCATGAGTGGGGGAAGGGGCAGAGGGAGAGGGAGAAGCAGACTCCCGCTGAGTGGGGAGCCTGACGCGGGACTCGATCCCAGGACCCTGGGATCATGACCTGAGCTGAGCCACCCAGGCACCCCTCACTTGGCATTTTTAAAGAAGATGAAATCTCCAATTGGAAGGGGTTTCCTGGTCTTTGCTGTCGGCCCTGAATCATGACTGCTAATTTCTCTTAAAAGCATCATGTTTCACACAGAAATGAGAAGTCGAGTATGGATAGAGGTGGTTGTGGTTAGTGGTGGTTGATGTCCACTGATCCCATCTATAACAGAAACAGAAAACAGTGACAGGCAGAAAAGCTCTTTGTAGAAATGGAAAAGACCAAGGCACAAAATAAACAAAGCAAGAGCCCCATGCCCTCTCTTCCGTGGGGAAAACTCCCAACTGCCCAGTGTCATGACCCTCTGCAGTCTAGCCCAGAGGTTGCTGAAGTGTGGTCCCTGGACCTGCAACAGCAGCACCTGGGAGCTTGTTAGAAATGCAGATTCTGGGGTGCCTGGGTGGCTCAGTTGGTTGACCCTCCCCTCCCCCCCGCCACTATTTCACACAAACTCTGCTCCAGTCAGACTGGTCCCCCTCTTGAAAAGGCAAGGGACATTTCTGGCCTCACTCCCTGCACTTGGAATCTTCTTTCCCTTACCTAATTGGGATCATCTCCATCCTCCAAGGCTGCCCTTGGAACTCAGCTTCCCCAGACTGTTCCTGGTCATGCCAGCCCATAGTGGTTGCTTCCTCTCTCACCATCTGTCACCCTTAGGATCCAACCCACTCCCTGCTGCTTTTCTCATCAGCTTCTCTGGAGATTGGTCTTGTCCCCCAAGCTAGAGTTGCAGGTGCCTGGCTGGCAAGGAAGGAGCCTTCCAGTTCTTTCTTTCCTGTTCAGCATTCAGTATGTGTTTTACCATCATAAACACCGATGCTAGACACTCAAAATATACCTATCTGAGACAAAGAACTATAGAAAATTGTCCAGGGAATACTGTTTCTGTCATCTTTGATGGTCACGATCAACACTAACCAGCACAAGACAGTGTTATTCCCCATACACCCGGCTTTTCACATCATTAGAGGAAACTCAACAGGTGTTGCTGGAGAGCTGATAAAACAATTATCACCCCTCTCTGGCTTCCTGTTTGTGTACAGTCTGGAGAATGCCTAATCCACCAATCCTGCAAGCCCTTCCTCTGCCAGCGAGCTGCCGGATTGGAGCCCCCATAGCTGGGCAGTCAGGGTGGGTGGGAAAATCTCACCTGCCCCTGGCCCGGCTGAGCTGAAGAGATTGTCAAGGCTGCCTAGACTGTGTTTTGTTCCAGGTAAAAAGAAGTAGATAATTTGGGGCCTGGGAATCCTCTAGTCCAGTCTTATTAGGTGGGGAATCTGAGACCCAGGGAAGGAAAGCACCCCACTCAGTCAACACAGCTCATTAGGAGCAGAGCTGGAAGGGAGGCCGGCTTCCCTGATTCTAGCCCAGTGCCTGCTCTCAGCTTTACCTGGGATGGGCAAATGTACAACCAGAGTTTGGGGGTCTCTTCATGTATCTTGCCCTTGACCCACTTCCAGGCCAGTCTTTCGACGTCACCGCTGTCGAGATTGCCCAGAACCTAGCAGCGGGTGGTACTCATCTATCCAGGTGACTTGTCCCCTCTGTGAGTTCCGTGGGTGTGAGACCGTGAGTGAGCTCGTTGAAGGGAAGGACCTTGGGGTGGGCGTATCCTGATGCTCTGCCTCATCCTGAAACTCCACAGGCCTTCACATAGGTCCCTGTAGTGTGCTGATTGAAATCTTCTCTGGAATAAGGTGGGGTATATAAATTGGTGAGTTCTGGGTTAGAACCTGGGCGATGCAGAAACTTGTGCTGATTTGTGATCCTAAAGCAGGAGGGCTGTTAAATGTCATTCGTAACTCTTTTTGATACTAATGACCACTTAGAATGTGACCTTGAGAAGCATTCTGAGTAAGGGCTCTGGGGGAACAAAGCACCGTGATTGATTAATGTTGTCTGCCAAGGGAAAATCTGCAGCTGCGCAAAGATGAAATCACTACATATTCTATTAGTAAAAATTTCTCTTGGAAGTTATTGCTCTGTTAAGCTTGACTTTAACAGAAAACTCTCGATAGCAGTGACTTACACAAGAAAGACATGTGTTTTTCTTGCACATACAAGTCTGGGGGAAGTCTCAGGTGGGTGTGGTGCCCTAGGGTCTCAGGGATCCAAGCTCCTTCCATCTAGGGTGGTCTCGATCTTATAGTCCAAGGTGGCACCTTCTGTGTCCCAGGCAGCAAGAATGGAAAGCAGGGTTATGAAAGGATCATTTTTTGAAAAGGTAAAATCATGCCTGTCACACAAATGTAAAATAGACACCTTTTAAATAGTGAGGGAACTTGTAAGATGTTACAGCTTGTCCAAAGGAGAACTAAACACACACACATATAGGCCACCAAGAACACTGAAATGAACCTACAGTTAGATGGGGAATTATGGAGAATTGATCAGTATTCACTGCACTCTCAACTTCATCTCTACTGGACCACGTTTGCATTTTTTTCCAAAGATTTTATTTGAGAGAGAGAGAGAGAGAGAGAGAGAGAGCATGAATTGGGGGAGGAGCAGAAGGAGAGGGAGAGAGAGAATCTCAAGCAGAGTCCACACTGAGCGCACAGCCCAACGCGGGGCTTGATCCCAAGACCCTGAGATCATGACTTGGGCTGCAACCAAGAGTTGGATGCTTAACCATCTGAGCCACCCAGGTGCCCGCAAGTTTGCATTTTTATGCACAGGGGTCATTTCCATTACGAACAGTGTTCTGCCACTCACAAGGTTGTAAGATAGCTCGAAGACAACCAAAGGCTGATAGGGCACAGAAATGTGCTCTAGACAGAACACCAGTCATTATTTTGGTCCATTTCACAATTTTTCCTAACGAGTTAAAGATGAAGCAAGTAAGGGGAGTACATCTGCTTTCTCTTAAGGAAGGTTCCTAGAAATTGCCACATATGCATTTGCTTACATTCTGTGACCAGAATTTAGTCACGTGGCCCCACCTCATCGTTAGAGAGGTTGGGAAATGCGGCCTTCATAAACTTCTCTTGTATGGGAGAAGGGGGACACAGGACATCGAGGACAACCAGCAGCCTCTGCCTCAGCTCTCATCTATGGATTTGCGGCATTGTTCTTGATAGCAAACTTGATGGCAAGTAAAGGTCCATCAGATAAGCTGTGCTACATCCACACAATGGAGTATTATGCAGCCATTAAAAGAAGGACGCAGCTATAGGAGTCCTGATGTAGACATCTCCCAGATAGTTCGTTCATTGAGAAAACACAGGCAGAGGAGTGTGTATAACTGACCATCATCTGAGCTGGGATAAACCTATGAAGAGGCCTGTAAATACATAGATTCCCACTGAAAGAAACAAGAGAAAGGAGTAAAAGTTTCTGTGTGACAGGGGGCAGAAAGGGACACTGACTTTTCATTACTATGATTGTTTTTTGGTACTTTGTGAATCTGTACTATATTTGTGTATGATCTTTTGTCGATAAAGTAAAAGTCACCATCACGTATGGCTCAAAGGAATACTGGAGTAGGTCTGAGGCTGGGGAGGGGGCAAGGTCTCTAAACTGTTACCACAGTTTTCTCAAGTATCGGAAGAAGTGGAAGGCTCCAAGAAGAAAATGATGGAACCCTAGAATAAAAACACAGGATATTCACTTCATGTCCTTTTGTGATTCTTGAATTTCGAACTGCTTGGATTTAATATTATTTAAAGCCTTAATACCATTTAAGAACATTATTTTTTTTACCTTTTGACCCCATCAGTATGTATTTTTTTTTTTTTTTAGATTGTATTTATTTATTTGACAGAGAGAGACACAGCGAGAGAGGGAACACAAGCAGGGGGAGTGGGAGAGGGAGAAGCAGGCTTCCCGCGGAGCAGGGAGCCCGATGCTGGGCTCGATCCCAGGACCCTGGGATCATGACCTGAGCCGAAGGCAGACGCTTAATGACTGAGCCACTCAGGCGCCCCCCGTCAGTATGTATTTTAATCAAAATATTAAATGAAAATTAAAATTATGATAGCTATTATCATTCACACCTCTGCACACCCTCTCCTACACATCTGTATCTCTCTTTCTCTATCCACATCCGTGTCTGTGTCCATATCCATATATTCCTGTCTAGAGGATTCCACTACAGAGCAAATCTCCTGGTATTACTTATAATCATCTCTTCTTAAGTTGGGCAGGAAAGTGAACCAAGAGTTAAGCAGTCTGGGTTTTTGCCTCAGCCCTGATAAGCTACGTGAGTTTGGGTGTCACTCCACCGCTCTCGAAGAGGCTTACGTTGGCTGCTGTTACCTACCTTATAGGAACATTGTCAGGATTGGTGATGGGTGGGGAGGTGATCTGACAGTGCTTGTGAAACCGTAAAGGCATTATTCAAATGTGAAGGATTGTTATTACCCACTGAGAGACAAAGCACAGATCTCAGATCTCTCCTACAGGAAATTCTATCCTGGGCAGCAGAAGGGCTGTTTGAAACCTGAAAGCTGAAGGCTGAACGGTGGCGCCGGCTGCCAGGAAAACCAGGGTTCACGGCGTGCCTGGGATGGCAGGGGGAGGCAGCCAAGTATGGTGGTGGAGAACACAAACTCCCTGACTGCTGGATGACCTCAGGCTGCTGACCTAGCCTCTCTGTGCCTCGGTGACCTCTGCTGTCCCGGGCGGGTAATGGTATTAGTAGCCACCTCATAGGCTTGTTTTGATGATTAAATGAGTTCACAGATGTAGGAGAGTTCTAACGACAGTGCCTGGCTCGTGGTACGTGTGGTGACATGATACCTTGGGAGGTGGTGATAATGAAAAGCAGTGTGGATTTGAGAGGCACCCAGGGCGCAGGGCTGGGAGGGGGCCTCACGGTGGGAGTGGCAGCGGGGCAGAGGAGAAGCCGAGGCACCGATCGAGCTGTTGGCTGCTCTCTTGTCTTGGACCATCTCGTGGTGGAGGGGTGCCCGTGAATCCAAGCACCCCAGCAACATAGGGGTGGTGCACCCCGTGAATAGTTCAATATCGAGCGAGCTGATCGCAGTTCCGGAGCCTCGGCAGGTTGACAAGTTCCTTAAGGAGAGTCTTTAGCTTGGTTGCAAAAACCCATGGAAGGCCATTAGAAGGACCCAACTATTGGAAATTCCATTTCTGGGGTTTCCTGGCCCCGCGAGCAGCCCGGAGCGAGCCTTGTTTGGGATAGAGTTGATAAGCTTTTGGCATCTAGTCCCAGGCTGCAAAACTTCGGGGAATTTGGCATTATCTCATCCAGTGTGCTAATCACCAGCCGGGAAGCCATTGCGCCTTCCTGAGGCACTTATCGAAGGCCATTCGGGAGCCCAGCTGTCTCAGAGGTCCCGGGGCAGGCTCGCAGGCTCCTCCCCACCTGCCCCTTGCTGGCCAGCCATGGGTCATTTTTGAAAAAGGTCCTCACAGTGACCCTTTGGCTGAATTAGCAGGAAGGGGCTCACGGGGTTAATGGCTGGGTGCAGATGGTGTGAAGCAGAAGCAGGTGCTCATGACAAGTGTGGGGGGGTCTTATTCCTAAGTAGAGAGGAGAGGGAGGGGCAGCCTTGTCCTCCCCTTTCCTTCCAACTATGGGGCCAGCCCCTTGCTGAACACATGCGAGGACATGAAGGGACCTCGGAAACCATCCCTACACTTTCACAAGTGAGAAAATTGGGGCTCAGGGAGGTGCCAGGAGGCCAGCTGGAGACATGGACCCAGCCAGACCCAGTGCTCAGGCCTTCAGAGTCCCAGTTCTATGGCCATGCAGTACATTACAGAGGGAAAAGCAGGCAGAACAGGGTCCAAATCATGCCTATCATGACTCTTCCTCTGTAAAATGGAAATAACCCTGTAGCGTGTATGTCAGGAATTATTAAGATGACATAAAGTGCTTAATGTGGCCCATGGAGCACGTGTTCCAGAATGCCCGCCTTGGTTTTCCGCTGTTAGGTCATAAATACAGCTGAGCTTAGCTGGATGTTTGTGGAATCTAAACCTTCAGGAGCACGTACGGTAACTCAAAGATAAGAATAGTCTATGTGAGTCTAACATGAATCATATAAATTGACCCTTATCAGGGAACTGAGCCCCTAGGGTGGACAGGATAATCAGAAAAGTCTCCTTCGCACTCCCTTGCCCCAGGAGATGGATTTTGAGAAAAAAATTGAGATTAGGGGAGGTTGGAGTGGTGTAGAGGGTAACCACCCCCCAGCCGTGGTGATGAGGCTTCTGGTGGCTGGGGACCTGAGCATGACTCCGGGGCCAGGTTGAGAAGAATCTGGAAGCTAGAGCTGGAGATTGGAAGGGGCAGACTAGATGGCTCTGAGCAAATTCTGCCCATCAGGAATGATGTGGAGCCATTTTTGCACAGGGCCCACAGACCTGAGTAACGGTCCCCTGGCCCCGCAGCCGAGGGCTGTCCAATGACTCCACAGAAGTGCTCCCTGAGTGCAAGGCGGAGGTTTCCAGGCTGCAGCTGGAGCTCAGAGCCCTGCCTCTGTGCAGATCTCTGCTTTCATTCCGTGCATCGCTGCTGGAGGCCAAGCTCACTCCTCCTCCAGTGGGATTTTAGGAATCTTTCATGCCAAAAACCCAGAAGGCAAATAAAACTCATGGACAAAACATGGAGTTGTATGTGGAAAAGGAGAGATGGAGAATCTCGAGTCACCGCCAGTTTGAAAGGAAACGGGCAGCCTCAATTCTCCTGGGGTCTGAGCTACTCGAGGGTGTGAGCCAGGCATCTTGATTCTTTCAGACTTTGGGCACATTCAGGAGGTGGCTTAGGCGCCAAGAATATTTAGTGCCACAGAGTCGCTGAAATGTCCTAGCCCCAGACAATGTCTTACAGGGCACGTTATACGCTCTGGAGGGGGCAGGGGGCGGGGCGTCGGTTGCATCTCAGCCATGGGTTGCACTTGTCCGGATGGGCCCTTAAGAAGAGGAGAGATCCAGGAAGGGGTTTCGGGGATGCCATCCCATGTCCCAGGCTTGGGGGCTGTGGCAGTGTGACTTCTCCAAAAACGAACCAACATGGCATTGGGTTGGGTGCTAAGTTCCTTTCAGCCCTAAAGCTCCTGGTTTGAAATGGCTCCAGCTGTACTTGTTTAGAGCAAGGGATTAGAGGTCCCTGCTCCTACCCTGTTTCATATAATCAAGCATCCCCCAGCCCCATAGGAGCATTACCCGGTGGTATAATTTAGTTCCCAAGCCAGAACCTCATTACCATTAAGAAGGCACTAATCTCATAAGAGGATTATGCAGGAAATTTGATACAGCCATTTCCCTCCTCTTTCTTTGCTCTCTCTTTGATGGTTCAGGGTCAAGAATCTCATTTATTATTTATTTATTTATTTAACAATCCGAAGGAAGAAGCGCATTTGGTAAAATGCTGGTTCCGGAGCCCAAGGAAAGCTGTGTGTTCTTTGAGCTGTGACCATAGTGGGCAGGCCAGGGTTCCATGTGTTAGGAATCCTGCGTTCTCTCCAAAGCTCAGGCGGTGCCTTCCTCACTGCTCCAGCCGATCCTGCCTCTCTCTTGACCCTGTCTTACAGGCTCCTGTTCTTTTTTTTTTTTTTTTTTTTAATTATTTATTTATTTGAGAGAGAGAGAATGAGAGAGAGAGAACACATGAGAGGGGATAGGGTCAGAGGACGAAGCAGACTCCCTGCCGAGCAGGGAGCCCGATGCGGGACTCGATCCCAGGACTCCAGGATCATGACCTGAGCCGAAGGCAGTCGCTTAACCAACGGAGCCACCCAGGAGCCCACAGGCTCCTGTTCTGATTTGACATTTCATCCTCTACCTTCAGCTTTCCAACCCTGGATACCGTGTCTTTTTCTCCTGGGTTCCCTCCATTAGTAAGGCCCTACCCATGGTTAGTGGCTTCTTCCTCACTCCCTTCAGGGGAGGAGACTGCCTTAGTGAAAATCCTTCGGGCAGTTCTAAATAACCACATGTTTCAGAGGGAGTCCAGGCTCTCCCTGTGGGAGAGAGAATGTTCCAGCAACATTCTCGGTCTTATATATAAGAAAGAGAGAGGGGGTGTTGGTGAGTAATGACATAGAGCTGGAGTAGAAAATCACCACTACTGGTAGAGTTGCTGGTATTGGGCCTAGTGGGTTCTAGTTTTGCCTCTGCCACTTTCCAGTGAGATGCTCTTGGGTAAATCATCCTGAAGTCTCAATTTCTCATCTGAAAAATGGGAGCAATAGGATCCACCCCAGCAGTCCAGTGCCAGCGTGGGGATGATGGGTGTGAATGCTAGCAGAGCATTTGTGAATCTGGCCATGAAAGCAAGGTCCATCCCGGATGTAGATGGGCCTTTCATCTAAGCATTTCCTCTGGTCTGTGAGGAGTACGGGAAGGACGCTCCTTTCTTTATATTTGTGTTTATTCATCTGTCCACTTATTTTCCCAACTCCTAAAATCCCTGCTACGGTTGTGGACCAGCACAGCGTAGATGGAGGTTTGGTGTGTGGCCTTTCCCAGTGAGTGCATGATCTCAGGATTCCGCTTTAAAAGCCCCATTTAGCTCTTCCCTGAGTCTCGGACTGACTAAATAAATAAATAAATATATAAATAAAGAAATGCAAGGACAATGTGTCCTAAAATGACCAGGCTGAGTGGTATGTATTCATTATCTCCTGGACTGTACTAAGGTTTACACTTTTGGGGGTATCCTGGCCCTCTGGAACTAAAAAATCCATTAGGTATTTTCCTCGGGGATGAGACCAGGTGCCCTTTCTCCAGGATGGAGGACACAGGTGGATAACTGGCACCTCATCATCCCTGACACGGAGAGGTGTCCTTCCCCTTCTGTGTCAACTAGACAGAAGCAATCCAGGGCTGGCCAGACTCCAATGTTCTTGTGAAACTCCTGGCTTTTGTTTGTTTTGTTTTGTTTTCAATGGATCTTTCTCTCCTTGGCCTTAAATTCCTGCCATTTTATTATTATAATTATTTTTCAAGTGCCAGGCCTTTGGTTTTGGAACCCTCTTGTTTTTCTTTCTGCCCTATCTTCCATAATCGTGCTCCCATGCCCTGGTAGCCACCGCCACACTGCGCCCTGTACCCCCACACATCAGAAAGCCCCTCCCTACGAGCTGATTGCCACTCTTACCTCCTTGGTCTTCCTCCTAACCCTCCACTTCTCTTTCCCTAATTGTTAGAGGGTGAACTGGCCCAAGGTATGAACGAGGGGGGTAGGTTCAATTGCTTTAGACGTGTTGCACTTTTAAACAGAATGTTTTTAAGAACTAAGGCAATCATATGACCTAGTATTGATGAAGATGCAAGAATTTATTCATATGGTGCAAGTGGGGGTGTACCTGATGAGATCTTCCTGGAGGGCAGTATGGCAAAAAATAATGAGAACTTCAAAAATATGCATCTTTCAGTGCATATGTCTTGACACTTCAGTGCACTTCCATTTCTAGGTGAGAATGATTATAGATGTATATAAAAAATGTTCTTTTTAGTGTTGTTTAAAATATTGAAAAACTGCAAAATATCCCAAATGGGGGTTTGTTGTAGCTACCCCAAAATAGTCATAATTAAACAATCGATCAAAACTGAACTCATCAAGGAGCGCCTGGATGGCTCATCCAACACTTGATTTTAGCTTAGGTCATGATCTCAGGGTCGTGAGATGGAGCCCTGTGTTGGGCTCCAAGCTGGGAGTGGAGCCTGCTTGAGATTCTCTCTCGCTCCCTCCCTCTGCCTCTGCCCCTCCCCACCAAAAGACAATCCATAAAAATAAAAAATAAAATAAAATGCTAAAAAAAACTTAGCTCATCAATACTATGAAGACTATGCAGTTATGATAACAGAAAAACAAACAATACAATGCGAAGATTTTCAAAATATATAGACAAAATTTGCAGGTCATATTATTATGTTTGCTTTCATGTTGTAATGGTCTCATGGACTCTGCAGGGGTTTGAACCCAGGCTTTGCCATTTACAAGCTGTGTGACCTCAGACACGTTTCTTAACTTCTCTGTGTTTCAGTTTCCTTACTTATAAAATGAAGCATGAACAGTATCTGCTCAGGGGTTATTGATACGATTAAATGACTAAAAACATCTAAAGTGTTTACACTAGTACTTGGCACATAAAAAGTATTTAATATAGTTAACTACTATTTTTTCAAGATTTTATTTGTTTACTTATTTGAGAGAGAGAGAGAGAGAGAGAGAGCTGGGGGAGGGGAGGAGCAGAGGGAGAGGAACAAACAGACTCTCCACAGAGGGGAACCCTATGCAGGGCTCGATCTCACGACCCCAAGATCATGACCTGAGCCAAAATCAAGAGTCGGAGCCCAACCGACTGAGCCACCCAGGAGCCCCTCCAGTTTACTAGTGTTGTTAAAAATTGTGTGTATATATATACACACACACACACACCCACACCCACATACACAAACAGATACGAAAAGTTGAAAGGAATATATTGCAACTTATCTTTGGATAGCGAGATTATGGTGGTTTTTTTGCTATTTTGTTTCTTTTCTATAATTACTACTGTGAACTTTTGAAATAATAGTATTACTAAAAATCCATGGGGGTGGATGGTGGGGGGAGAGGATTTTAGGAGGAAATTACTCAAGTGACAGAATGTCTTCAGAGTGTCTGTATGTGTGTATGGTTTGGGTAGGTACCTGCCCCAAGGGGAGGCCCATGCCTCTGTCTGGGACCCCTCTATGCCACCAGCTGCAACCCCATCCTTTTCAATATGGCAGTGGCTAATTTCTTATGGGCATTGCAGTTTACATGTGGTAGGACTTTGCAGTTTGCCAAATACCATCTTCCAAATATCTTATCTTGTAAAATCCTCAGATAACCCTCAGATTCTGCCAACAATGAGGCCCAAGTAGGTTTCGTGGCCTGACAGCACCCCGGAGGCTTGTGTGCTAAGGCCAGGGGAGTGCTCTCTCTTCCTGTCTGCAGAGAGCCGGGAGGAGGAGGGGATGGTCATCTAACGGCCTGCTCTCAGGGTTCTGGGCAAGCAAGAGGCAGGGTTTTATCCAGCTGTGCTAGGAACCAGACAACGCTCAACCTCCCTGGAATTTCTCCTTTTGAAGCCTGGCGTCGTGCAGAGTTTAAATCAGTTTGGTCTTGGGAGTACGACAGGAGAAAAGAAGGTGACACATTTATGATTCGGTGACCCGCTCCCTTTTGGGGCAGGAGGAATTTCACAATCATTTTTGCATAATCAATCAGTCCAGAAGGTACAATTTAGTATCTATCACATAGAAATTTAAGTTCTGTTTTTCTTTTTTGGCATCCATAGGACATGTTTTTGTTACATCAAAGTGTTCATTCCAAATATTTGGGATTAGAGGCGTAAACAAAAATCAATCCTGCAACTTGTAGATTTCTATCTCTTTGGCTTCAGAAGATGGATAGACTGGCTACCCCACACCCCCTTTTGAATTTGAAAGTTGACTTTCATCTGAGCCATAAGGATAACATTTATGAGATCAATACCTCACCGGAAGTTTTAGCAAAGAAAGAATAAACTACCCTGGGTCTCAGTCATCATAACAGATGTTTGCTTAGGAAGGACAGGACCCTGGTGGGCAAGTCTCAGAAACTGTGTTATTAAGTGAGAACATCTAAAGGGTTCATCTTACACTCTGGGATTCGGCCCTCTACCCTGCTTTCATCCTCAGTTTTTCCCATCTGCCTTATCTCCTTCCCAGGCCAAGCTCTTTGAGCTGGCAGTTTGAATTCAGAGGAAGAGAAGACACAAGGAGCCTCTGGCTTTGGTGGAGAATGACCACTGCGGTTTTGCATTGAGGGGGGGGGGGGAACCTGTTTTTGATCCTTGCACTGTCTTGCTTTCCCTTTTGCCCTGCTTTAGCACTCACCGTGCTTGTTTCCAAAACACGTGCAGGGATGAAAACCTACATAAACATTCTTGAATTTGCCACCAAACAGAGCAGCTTGCAAGAATCTGGGGTATTTGCTGAGGAGAGAAAGCAAGGGAGAACCATTCACCGTGATGCCCGAATGCTTGGATGGATATTTAACATTTGAAATGTTGGAGGCAAAGAGTATAGCAGGAAGATCTGTGTCGAGGGTAAGGCATTTGCTCTCCTGCCTAAGCAAAGCAAAGAGAGGAGGTAATAATAACCGTAATGATGATGATGGTTATAATACGTATTTAGTCCCAAGTCAGGCATAATTCCTGTGCATCTTATATACATGAATGACAACCCGAGGAGGGAGGTATTGTTGTATCTGCAATTCGCAGATTGAGACTGAGGCATGAAGGCAGTAATTGACTTGCCCAGGGTCACATGGCTATGAAGTGGAGCTGGAGCCCAGGAAGCCTGCGTCCTAAGTCCCCCTTGTGCACAGTGCGGTAGACTTTTCCTCTTGATTTAAGAACTCACCTGGCTCAGAAGGCTGCCTTTCCTCTGGGGCAGTCCAGGGAGAACACTGCTCTTACGAATCAAGGTCTGTCGTGTGGATCCAAGAGGACACGTTGTCCTCACTTGTTAAGAGCCGCGGAGCTGGGTGGCTGGTCTCTTCCTCCAAGCCTGTGGTTTCAGGGACGATTCTTTTCTTCCAGCTTGCTCTCTGCCAGGCTGGCTGGTTTGTTAGCATGTGGTTTTTCATGTTCCCGGGCCGGGGGCGAGAGTCCAGGTGATGGAAATGCAGCTCACATGTAGTCCAGATGGGACGTGGGAAGTTGGAGGGTGGGGGCCAGATCTGGATGACACCGTCTGGCAAGCTGGTTCATGAAATTGTTCACCTCGCAGCCACGAGAGCCACCAACTTAATGCTTTGAAACCCATGGTGGTGCGCCGGGAAGTGTGGAATGTAATGCAAGTCATAATTCATTTTTTCCAATAAAGCTTCAGACATAGCTCTCTGGGTAAATGAAGAACAATGGTGAGACTGCCGGGAAGCAGCAACACAAGGAAGTAATTGCATCAAGATGGGCCGGAGCCCATGCCACCGTGTAGCCCAGTGCCTTCGTAATGTATGGATCAGGGCTGGCTGTTTCTCTGCAAAGGAATAGGGAGTTTAGCAGGGGTTGGAAGTGATCACTGGTCTGGAGAAAGCCCACGGAACTTGGATGCAGCACTTTGACAGGACCGGGATGAGCTCAGCCAGCAAAATGAAGGAGGATGGTTTAAGGGGGTTGGACCGAAGGGGTGAATGAATCTTCAATGGGGTTTTCCAGCTGAATGTAATGGAAACATCATGGAGCTCCAGTTTTTCTTGGTATTACGCCATTTAACAAACAGGAGTCATCGAGCACTTCAAGTGCCCAGCAGTGCTCCACGTGCTCCTGGTGGGGAAAGGGGCATCCCCGGGGGGGGCCATACAAGGATGTAGGTGCGGACCTGCCTTTGAGGGGTCCCAGTATTGAAAGGAGGGCAGGTTCCAGGTGGAGGTAGATCTGAAAGTTGACTTAGATTTTATGTTGAGTTTCAGGGTGTGGGGTTGGAAGGAACATTCTGTGCTGAGGAAGCGAGGATGGATCGAGAAAGGCCTGTGGTGGGGGGCACTGGGGGGGGCGGGTATGGGGGAGTATGGCTGAAACAGAAGGGAGAAAGAGTTGGGGCTGAGTTTTAAAGAATATTAAATGCCAGCAAGAGAAGTTCTGACTTGTGGCAACAGCAATGACCAAACTGAAGATTTTAACTTTGTTCTCTGGAGAATGAGATGCCTAGGGGACCTTTCATCTTTCTTAATTCAGGACCCAAATGGCATTGAAGTTCTCAAGCTGAAAGCTTCCTTCTCTTCATTTGTTGGGTTCTTGACTATTCTGAACACTCTGCTTTATGCATCATTGTTGCCGATCTCCACCCCGTCCCCGCGGGAGTCTACAGTGGGGATGGCTGAGGTTCTGAGTGATTGCCCTGGGTCCTTGGGCCCAGTGTCAGAGGCAGGGTGACAGACCTGGCCTTCGAGCTCTTCCACAGGACAGCGAGCTGAAATCCAGTGAGGCCTAGTGCTGGCTCCCTCACTTCCAGAGAGCTTGTTCAGGTGGGGTGACAGATATCTTACACAAGACTGCACAGAGCCAGCATCTCTGAGCCTCAAGGGTTGAGGGAGCCAAGCTTGGGATGTAGTGAGGTGGGGTGCGGGGAGGGATGGTGGGAGAGGGGCTCTGTGTTCAGGACTTCCAAGGCTATTCTGGGATCATTCACCTTTCCAAGCCCCCCATGCCCTGTAGTGATCTCATCTACTGTAGGCACACTACCCTTTTGTAGTTTTAGAAACTGGTTGGTTGATGGAAACGAGATATAGCATTTCAAAAATATTGTTTACATCCAGAGTCACTTTGCTTAACACTGAACACTTGGAGGTTGAAGTAATTATATCCTCTAAGTTATAGATGCTAAAGGAAGAGATGGAGCATCATAGCCTGGAATGGAAATGAGTAACAAATGTATTTTTTTATTTTTTAAGTAGGCTCCACGCCCGACTTGGGGCTTGAACTCACAACCCTGAGCTCAAGAGTCGCATGCTTCACCAACTAAGCCAGCCAGGCTCCCCATAGCGAATATTTTTTGAACAGCTCCTATGTGTGGACCCCTTTACTAGGGCCCAGGGGCCGAAGGACAGAGGAACAGGGGAATATAGAGTGGGTCATGCCCCTGAAAGCTACCTGTGGAGCCTACTGAGCACCAGCAATACAGGCGAGAGAATTCCTAAACCTAAACAATGCCCAGCGCCAGAGGAGTGGCTCGGTGGAGAACCCTGGAGGCGGCGTGAGGGGTCAGGCTGGGCCCCCAGTGCAGTGGAGGCCCGCATGTGCGGGAGAGCCAGGGCAGGATGGGGGCCCGTGAGCCTGCCCAGAGCTCTGGGCCTTTGCAGGGGAAAGAAGCACAGGGAACCGAATGTCACCCCCTGGACAGAGAGACGGTTGGGGAAAGAGGCATCACGACGACAGTGTTGTACATCCGCCAGTTGGGTTTGCACATGGAGCGTGGACCAATGCTGGCGAGTTCTGGGGCGCTCAGGCCCCGTTCTGGGAGGGCTGGTGCTGGGGTTGCGACTGCAAAGAGTGGGCCCAGCAGCTTATGAAGAAGGATCTGAGGGGCTCCATGATGGACCAGACGTGAGGGGCCGCGTGTGGGAGGACCCGGAGCTGGCCTTTGTGTCGCGCTCTGTCTTTCTGAATTCTTCATATATATGTCTTCGGAAGTTCTTGTAAAGTCAGTGTGTGTTGGTCATTGTGTACATCAGCTGTGGTGTGTACAAACCGCACACACAGGCAGGAAAGCTATGTTCCTGTCGTCTCCGGAGGGGAGAAAAGTAATCGTGCTGTTTGGGGGAGAGCCCGTGGCATTTTAAGAGCACTGCTGTCCAGAGAAGGAAGCCTGAGCACCCCACCCCACCTCCCGGGGGACTGAGGGGTTAGGCTGGGCTCCGAGGGCACTGTGAGGTTGCCGTGCTGTGCTACGGCTCTTGGGAAAATTAGAAAGCAGCCCGAAGTGCCCCCACTCGCTGCCCCAGGAGATACGGTCAGGGAGAGTGTGCAGTGAGGGGTGATTGCCCGTGATCCCCCATTCTGCAGGTGTTTGCTCCTTTTGCCCGGCTTTGCATGCCCTGGAAGGACCCTGGGCAGTAGAGTAGAAAGGGCCTGGTTCACTCAGGTGGCTGGACCGTGGAGGTGGCAGTGATGGGGGAGCATTTGGGGAGGCTGTGGACCACGAGGTGTGAATCTACGTCACTCACTGAATGTGCTGCACAGTCAAGGGTTAACTCTCTCCTGAGACTGACTTCTGTTTTCTCTCTTAGGAGGGTTTGCTTTTTAACCTCTCTCTCTGTAAGGAGAGTTGCTTCTTAGCTTTTTATTTTGGCAATGATTCCCTTATGCAAAACATAAGCTCACATTAATAATTACCCTTATTCCTACAAGAGGTCCTGTGATTTATATGTAATAGCCCAAACAAAATGTTACACCAGAGACATGAAGTTTCTCATTAGTCTTCTGGTTGGGATAGTCACTCCCCTGTGACTGACACCTGTTACCCCACCCTCACCCCAATTGCCCGTGCCATGCCAGGGTGCCATGCTGGGTCTGGGGATACATAGGTGAATGGGAACCTGTTCTGGAAGAGTCCAGGCTCCCATTGAGGTTGCTCCCTGTTGTCAAGCCCTGTGCCCCAAGAGACTTGGTGAAGAGGAAAGGGCTCAACTAGGACTTTGAGCACTGGAGTGAATTCCCATTGCTGTGATTCTGAAGGTTGAGAAGTTGGCCCTGACACCCATATCCATCCCTCCTCCTCAAAGAGCACACCTGGGCCTGCCAGGTTCCTCAGCAGGAACTTTGGTCCTTTGTTCTTTCCGAATAAAGAGAAATTGTTGGAAAAGACTTCACACGGGGGTTGAGCAATGGAATTCACTTTCTCAGACAGGTGATTGCAAGACTTGGATCCCACTGAATGGGGAAGCCTATTATTCCCCGATTGGTTGACGAATGAAAGAATCAGAGTCACTTGACTTGTGAGGAGAAGTGATGGTGGCTTTGCTCATGTTTGGCTACTGAGGTGCCGGGGACTCTGTCACACTGTAGGAGAGTCACCCACGGCGGTAAGTGTGTGGGGGCAGGGGGCAGAGTGGGAGCCAGGAGTGGGCCCTGGCAGCAACCCCCCTCCCCACTCCCTGCTTGGTGTGCGCGCCATCTGCAAGCTTCCCAGGAGAGCCCCTTCCGTCTGTCTGTGACAGAGAGCCTCATGTTTCCCGCAGCTATCCCCTTGGCTGCACTTCATTGCTCGGTTGTTCCCGGGCCCAGTCCCACCTCCGGGGGCACGCCCAGCTCTGCCTGTGTAGCCACAGAGGCATCTGAGATGTGTGTGCTCCGGGCAGCGGGTTCCGTCCCTCGCTGCTGGCGTGCACAGCCATTGCTAGCCGAGGTCACAGCTCCCGGCATGCATGAGGGCAGGGTGTCTGGCTTGGCTGACACGGGCCAAGCTTTGTACTCCCAGGGAATGCTCATCAGCTTGCTGGCTCTTCTGTGGCCCATCGTTCACAGCCTGGAGGCTGCCAAGGCCTCTGTCCTTGTCGGTGCTGACTCTGCACATCTGGCTTTCCACGGCGGCACAGCCGAGCACGGGCATATGGAAGTTTCCTGGGTTTGGTGGCGGTGAGGTAATCTCGAAGCCATCAAAGGGAATTGGGGATAATTTGCAGGCTTCAGCAGGACCCTCGTGTTGTTAACTCAATTAGTTCCATTAATTCTCCCTAATCATCTAAGGTAAACAGACAGCCTTTGAAGTCAAGGAAAACATCTTTATGAAGAAAGGAAAGCATGAAGTGATCAACTCCTTTTTTTCTCCAAAGCACTTAGCATTGCGAATGGTGAAGGCAACTTTAGGAGCAGCTCACTGTATCTGCATGAGAGGGTCAGGGGAAGGGCATGGGGAGGCTCTTTAGAGGGGCCGTGATGGGGACCAGACTGGACAGCAGCGGCTTGTGATTACTCATCCCTTTGTCCCCGGCAAGGTATTGGGTCGAATTGATTGGGACAGAAGGTGGGAAGGGTTTGAGTTAAATTCGCACCCTGCTCCCCAGTTGAGGTCTTTAAGAAAGACCATGGCTTAGCCGTGGAACATGGGTTCACCTGGGATAGTGACATTGAGTACTTACTGCCTCCCTCCATCCCTCTTTTCCTCTCTTCTCCTACTCCTCCCCCTCTTCTTTTCGTCTTATGGAGAATTTCAAACATGTACAGAAGTGGACAGAGCAGAATAATGCCCCCCCCCACCCAGATCTACCACCTAGTTTCAACCCTTATCTTGACCAATGACCGATTTTCCATTTGTTGTGTGTTGCTCATCTGTTTTTGAATAAAGGAGCTCCCAGAATTTCTTTTTTAAAAAAGATTTATTTATTTATTTATTTTATTTGCGAGGAAGAGAGAGAGAGAGAGAATGGAGTGGGGGAGGGGCAGCAGGAGAGAATCTTCAAGCAGACTCCCCCTGAGCGCACAGCCCGACCTAGGGGCTTGGTTTCACCACCCTGAGATCATGACCTGAGCCCGAAACCAAGAGTCGGATGCTCAGCCAACTTCGCCACCCAGACGCCCCAACCCAGAATTTCTTTTTTTTTTTTAAGATTTTATTTATTTATTTGACAGAGAGAGACACAGCGAGAGAGGGAACAGAAGCAGGGGGAGTGCGAGAGGGAGAAGCAGGCTTCCGGCTGAGCAGGGAGCCCCATGTGGGGCTTGATCCCAGGACCCTGGGATCATGACCTGAGCCGAAGGCAGACGCTTAACCGACTGAGCCACCCAGGTGCCCCCAACCCAGAATTTCTAATAGAGATTTCTCGTCTTGTCTTTCTTAAGTTAAATGGGCCAACGATTTAGGCTGATATGGAGGAGGTCTTCTGAGCCTAGGAATCTGCATCCAGGTCAGGAGAAGTGGATGGGTGGGGTTGGGTAGTGGGGCCTGGGAAGGCAGTAGAGCCTGGGTCCATTTGGGGGGCTAGATGGATTCGTGAGTAGGAGTACCTTTTCGTTCTTATTTGTAATTGTTTACAGGGCTACTTACCTTCAGCAAACCTGCCCACTCCAGAGGACGTTTATCCCCTGGAGTGGGCATAGGAATAATGGCGTGCCTAGCAGCCATGTGAGCGGCAGCTTCCCTGGCCTCGGGTCTAAATCCTCTCACCCCTTCTCTGTCTTGCCTTAGAACACAAGGCTTCCCCTGTGGGGGCCCTGTGGCTCGGCAGCCCCAGGGGACACCTTGGGTCGGGGCTGAGATACCACCTCGCGCTGCAGAGTTTTCCTGCCACAAGCCCGGGACTTGGGGTGCCCTGCTGCACCCCCTGCCACTGCGTCCTGACATAGTTTTGGAGTTTGGATGTTTAGGGGTGGAAGGAGGGACACTCAATCTGTTAGAGCAACAGTAGTAGGCAGACAGGCTTCCCAGAAACAGGAAATGCCATGATGCTAACTACAAGCTTTATTTATGGTTTTCTACAGTTTTTATTCCTCATCACACACACCCCACCTCACGACAAGTGCAGCGAGTAGTTCAGCAGTGCATGAAGTCAGTGTTTAACAGGCTTAATAAAAACTGTGTGTGTGTGTGTGAGAGAGAGAGAGAGAGAGGGAGGGAGGGAGATTTTTGCCATCTCTTTTGAAGACACAGAGAACGCTAAGAAAACCAAGGCTTTTATAAGCCACATATCTGTGATGAGTGCCTGGTGGATGCTTGGTGGTGGTGGTTTGGAAGGAAGATGGAGGGAAGTCAAAGTTGACTCTACCCAGGGTACTGGAGGTCAGGCCTCTGGAGGAGGATCTTTTCAGACGTCTGGGCAGGTCCCTCCTCTTTCTAATCTCTCTGTGTTGGAGGGCCCCTGGGATCAGTTCTCATCCCTCCAGTGTCATGGCTCAAACTACAGATCCACACCCCTTATCCAAAACCCTTACGGCCAGATTTGTTTAGAAATCACTTTTTTTTTTTCAATTCTAGAAGGTTCCCATAGTATGTATTCCACCCAACACCTCTAGCAGACTCTAGGGCAGCCCTTCCTGATCAAACAAATAAATATTTCCAGCACAAATGTATAAACATTCACACTAAATGGAGTAAAATCAACAGTAAATTTGTTTGTTAAATGATTTTGGCCCAAACTTCAGAAAAAGCCAAATTTTTAGAACCTTTTGAAAGTCAGGGTTGTGGGTCAGGGCTTGTGGATCTGTACCATCTACCTGCTAGTGACTACCAAATCCGGACCATAAGCCTAGGCCTTTCCCTGCGTGTATCCGGATGTCCTTGGCTGTCTCAAGACGCGTCTCCCGCCAAGCCTGTGCAAACCCTCCTTCCGTCACTCGACTCCCACCCAACCTGCTCCGCTCTGTCTCCTGCTCAGCTGATAGCAACTCTATGTTTGGCTCAGGCCAAATATCTCCACACTATCCTTGAGCCCTCTTTTTATCTCCCACCCGGCATCCAATCCATGAGCAATCAGAATATCCCGGAGTCTGACTACTTTTCATCACTAGTACTACCATCCCTTCTGGCCACCATCGTTTCCCACTTGGATGATGATGATAGCCCCCTAAGCCACCCTCCTGCTTCCGGAAGTCTGTGCCTGAGGTTTATTCTCCACACAGCAGCCAGAGTGACCCTCCCAAGGTGTAAGTCGCAGCGTGTCACTGCTCTGCTTAGACTCTCCCCTGGCTCCGCATCTCACCGGGAGTCAAAGCCCATGTACTCATGGCACCCCACCTCTCTGACCTCAGCTCCAGCTGCCCTCTGGCTCCTTCGAGTACCAGGAAGGCCTTCCTCGATGAATTAACACATACGTTAACACGCAGTCACCAAACCCAAACTTTGAACACCACCTTTCTGCAACCAAGGCATGAGATACTCTAAATGAAAACCAACAACAGCTTTAACACATTAGAAAGGATCTATTAACCAAAACTAGGTTCCAGTTACAACCACTCTGAGCAATAAACAAAGCATTGACTACTTTGAGGATAGAACTGGATGTTTTAAACTTTATTTCTCTTTGATATCTTCGAAAGGCTGAGAGCTTTCTTTATGCTTTGGTAGTGGTTTATATCTTCTGTTTATTTCAAGCCCTACCCCATTAATTAATTAGTGATTGTAGATGGCCCAGACTGTCCTTACAAAGTAGATTTCAGTTCATAAAACCTATCTCATCTGGTCTGTAGCATAATGTACATGTGATAGAACTCTTTTATGTGGTTGTCCAAAATATATGGAAATCTAATATCCAGGATAGAAAACTGTGAATTAAGGAACTATTCTGACATTTAGAGCTTGAACAGACAATTTTCAGATCTCCTTTGCTGTGTGCTTTAGGAAATCTCTTTCCTTCTAGTTCAGATGTTGATGTGGGCTTCAGTACACGTGTGTCCAATTTGTGTGTCCCTCTGCATTAACCTGTTCATCTTACAAGCCTGGGACTTCATTAAGGTGTAGAAAATTAGAACAGAATGTACAAAGAGAGTTGTTCATCTTCAGAGATGAGATAGTTCATGCTTTCATATATAATTTGTATGCATAAACTTTTATATTCATTTATTTATAGAAAAAAAATCCAACTTAATATTCACGCATGCTCATTAGAGTACATGTTAAGGCAGGCTCTATCCCAGAAAACTGGAAATTATGCCAAACTTCTTACTTACATCTTCTTCACCTTTTTGATACAAAATCTAGAAGTTTTAAAATTTTGTTTTCCTTCCAAACTCAGTAGAGTCAACTGATGAGTATCCAGTGGAGGGAAAATTTTGATTTATTCTGACAGGCCTAATAAATTCTATTTTTCTTTTGGCTTGATTTTTGTAGCAGAAGCATTTTTTGTTTTAATTTTTTTCCGTTTTCTAGAATGTTGAAGACAAATGGGAGCATATAGTCCAAAGAATCCCTGTAGAACAAGATGGCAATAGCTAGGTGATAGGCACTGTATGGACATGTCATAGCCAAAATGTCTGCTCATTATATGATGGACAAAGTCTATGTTGTCATGAAAGTCTGTTACATGAGGGGCGCCTGGGTGGCTCAGATGGTTAAGCGTCTGCCTTCGGCTCAGGTCATGATCCCAGGGTCCTGGGATCGAGTCCCGCATCGGGCTCCCTGCTCCTTGGGAGCCTGCTTCTCTCTCTCTCTCTCTCTCTCTCTCTCTGTCTCTCATGAATAAATAAATAAAATCTTAAAAAAAAAAAAGTCTGTTACATGAAAGGCAGTTTGAAGGCAACAGTGTGTAAGGTGTAAAAATGTAGGCCACATCACCCCCCAGAAACAGAGGAACACCGTCATGTAGAGAAGGAGGTTTGATCAAAGAAAAGGATTTTTAGTCTAGTGTGTTCCATTCGGTTGAGCTATGGAAGGTTTTCCTTAATATGTTCAAATTGTATCTAATTAAGAATATGCCTGGTTGAGAGGTGCCTGTGTGGCTCAGTCGGCTGAGCATATGACTCTTGATTTTGGCTCAGGTCATGATCTCAGGGTCGTGGGATGGAGCCCTGCGTCAGGCTCCGCGCTGTCATGGAGCCTGCTTAAGATTCTCTCTCCCTCTCCCTCCCCTGGCTTGTTATCTCTCTCTCTCAAAAAAAAAAAAAAAAAAAAAAAAGAGAGAGAGAGAGAGAGAAAGAGAATATGCCTAGTTGATTAGGATTGAATAGTACTATTACTATTTGACCAGAAAACTACACTTTAAAAAATATGTAAATTTAAAATAATGTGTTTCATTATAACTTGCACCTTAGCTCTAGACTGAAAATCAAGATAACTGAGTTTCGTTTCTTCCTTTCCTTTCCTTTCCCTCTTTTTTGGCTGTGGGTAATTTACTCAGGTGCGTGAATGGATTGCTTAACCTCACTGTGCCTCAGTTTCCTTACCTGTAAATGAGGGGATTGAGCTACACCGTGTTCTTCAAGCAACAACAAATTTACTGTTTGATTTTTTTCTTTTTTAATTTAATTTAATTTTATTAAATTATGTTAGTCACCATACAATACATCATTAGTTTTTGATGTGGTGATCCACGATTCATTGCTTTCGTATAACACCCAGTGCTCCATGCAGTACATGCCCTCCTTAACACCCATCACTGGGCTAACACATCCCCCCCACCACCCTCCCCTTTAAAACCCTCAATTTGTTTCTCAGAGTCCATAGTCTCTCATGGTTTGTCCCCCCCTCCGATTCCCCCCCTTCATTTTTCCCTTCCTTCTTCTAATGTCCTCCATGCTATTCCTTATGTTCCACAAATAAGTGAAACCATATAATTGACTTTCTCTGCTTGACTTATTTCACTTAGCATAATCTCTTCCAGTCCCATCCATGTTTATGTAAAAGTTGGGTATTCATCCTTTCTGATGTCTGAGTAATATTCCATTGTATATATGGACCACATCTTCTTTACCCATTCCTCTGTTGAAGGGCATCTCGGCTCTTTACACAGTTTGGCTTTTGCAGACATTGCTGCTAGGAACATTGGGGTGCATATGGCTCTTCTTTTCACTACATCTGTGTCTTTGGGGTAAATACCCAGGAGTGCAATTGCTGGGTCATAGGGTAGCTCTATTTTTAATTTTTTGAGGAACCTCCACACCGTTTTCCAAAGTGGCTGTACCAACTTGCATTCCCACCAACAGTGAAACAACCTCTCCAACATTTGTTGTTTCTTTCCTTGTCAATTTTTGCCATTCTGACTGGTGTAAGGTGGTATCTCAATGTGTTTTTGATTTGGATTTCCCTGATCGCTAATGATGATGAACATTTTTTCATGTGTCTCTCAGCCATTTGTATGTCTTCTTTGGAGAAGTGTCTGTTCATGTCTTCTGCCCATTTTTTGACTTGATTATTTGTTTTTTGGGTGTTGGGTTTGAGAAGTTCTTTATAGATCTCGGAAATCAGTGCTTTGTCTGTAGTGTCATTTGCAAATATCTTCTCCCATTCTGTGGGTGGACTCTTTGTTTTGTTGACTGTTTCCTTTGTTGTGCAGAAGCTTTTTATCTTGATGAAGTCTCAAAAGTTCATTTTTGCTTTTGTTTCACTAGCTTTTGGAGATGTATCTTGAAAGAAGTTGCTGTGGCTGATGTCGAAGAGGTTACTGCCTATGTTCTCCTTTAGGATTTTGATGGATTCCTGTCTCACATTGAGGTCTTTCATCCATTTTGAGTTTATCTTTGTGTATGGTGTTAGAGAATGGTTGAGTTTCATTCTTCTGCATATAGCTGTCCAATTTTCCCAGCACCATTTATTGAAGAGCCTGTCTTTTTTCCATTGGATGGTTTTTCCTGCTTTGTCGAAGATTATTTGACCATAGAGTTGAGGGTCCATATCTGGGCTCTCTGTTCTGTTCCATTGGTCTTTATGTCTGTTTTTGTGCCAGTACCATGCTGTCTTGGTGATCACTGCTTTGTAATATAGCTTGAAATCAGGCAACGTGATGCCCCCAGCTTTGTTTTTCTTTTTCAACATTTCCTTGGCGATTCAGGGTCTTTACTGATTCCATACAAATTTTAGGATTGTTTGTTCCAGCACTTTGAAAAATGTCACTGTTTGATTTTTTTTTTTTTTTGTCACAAAAGTTATACTGGGGCATAGAGGAAAAATAAAATGCTTAGACAAGTATAGATATGTACAAAGAAAAAAACTCACACATTATTCCACTCTCCCCTAGGTAATCTTTTTTTTTCCCCTTTGTGTATGTACCCAGCCATACACATTTTTGGTTTTGTTTTACAAAATTGTACCATAGAATACATATTTCTTTATCATCTCATTTTTCCTTTCACTTAATACCGTATTTTGCATATCTTTCCATGTCATTAAATATAATTCAGCAAGATCTTTTTTCATGATGGCATGGTATCTAATGATTTGAATATGCCACAATTTATTTAAGTAGTTTGCTATTGTTAAACAATTAGTTTCTAATTTTACCCTCTTAAAAAATGCTGTAATGATCATCTTTGTTGTTAAATTGTTTTGCACATGTGTGATTTGGGATAATTTCCCAGAAGTGGAATTGCTAGGTCAAAGGATTTTTGTTATATAATGCCAAACCCCTCTCTACAAATTTTGTGCCAGTTTACACTTCATCAGCAGTGTATAAGAATGTCTGTTTCTCCTCTACTCTTACAGCACTGGGTTATATATCATTTAAGATGATATTTTTTTTAGATTTTCCATTCAAGGTAGTCTTGAAGCAAATATGTTTGTTTCTTTGCCTCCTCAAGACCCCATCTAAATAAAAGAAAAAGGCAAAAGTGTAGGGATAAAATTGTATAACACCTACGTAAACAGAAAGAAGCTTCATCAAACTATTTCAGTGACTTTCTGGGGATGAAAGTAGAGGGCATGGTGGCAATTGATGGAACAGAATAGCAGTACAGAAGGGTCACAGCCTGGAACAGGTGCTGAGGGGATTGGAGCCTCACCTGGAGCCAGCCGTTCTGCAGAACCTTTATTTTAGTGCTCACAGCACTAAGATAAAAAAAGATCCTAGAACTTACAAAGAATGAAAACAACATAAAGTCACCTACTAAACAACAGCTATCAAGCTAACATGAGCTTCACTGGCAATATTTATGTTAGAAAAAGAAAGTTCTGATAATGATTTTTTTTTTCCTCCTAGAATTCTATATCCAGCCAAACTATCAATCATGTGTGAGGACAGGCATGTCTTAGCTGGCTTTCTAGGCACTCTTAATCAATATTTCAATGAGAACTTTATTTCAATGAGTACTTTACTGGTAAAAGCAAGGGAATAACCCAGAACAAAGAAGATGATGGATTCCAGCAACAGCAGGTACATCCAGCAAAGCAGTGAAAAGAAGTCACAGCACTCCAGCTGTGCAGCAGGCCAGAGAGCAGTCAGTCCATTAGGAAGGAGGACAGTGGGAGTTTCTAGAAGGGCGAACCCCAAGAGAAAAGGAACCCGGGAAAACTTGATCTGAGAAATGCAATTGGTTGAGTGGGGAAAAAAAAATCCATTTAAATTTGATACAAGGTATAGTTTCCATTGAGTGGCACATGGGTTGTCACACTGGACCCATGGAAAAGAAAGTGTATGTAATGCCATGTAAAATTTAAAATAAATAAACACTATCAATTTGTTTTCAGATTTCTGAAACAACATATACAGAAAACATGAACCTCAATTACAGTTAGAGAACCAAACGTCAGTGTTGTCATCATTGATGATCTAACAGGAAAGACAGAGTTGAGGACGGGGGTGGATGGGAGAGGTGGTCAGAGGATAGGGAGGGCTGGAAGAAGCACTAATGTCCTCTAGTTATAATGTGGAGGGTCAAGGAATATTATCTATAGTCGATGAAGCAAGAAATTGACATTTTGGATTGCTTTTTTGCAGTTGCAGAGCATAGAGAAGGAACTGAGAATTGCGATGTATATTTTGTGGAAGGGGAAAGTGGAGGGAGGTGGTGAGTGCACTAAATCCTCATCGATCACAGCAGCAAGGCAAAAAAAGAATGTCTAAAATAAGAAATCAGGAAATTGAGGTAAAAGCATTTTATTTAGGGACATGGCAGTGACCACCAGCAAAACCCAAATAGAAATTGTTAAAATTGGCTCCCCCTGGGGAATAATGGGGCAGGGGACTGTCAGTTCTCATTATAAGTTCACATGTAGTTTTTTATTTTTAAAAACTGAGCATGGGCACCTGGGTGGCTCAGTCGGTTAAGCATCTGCCTTCAGCTCAGGTCATGATCCCAGGGTCCTGGGATCAGGTCCTGCATTGGGCTCCCTGCTCAGCTGGGAGTCTGCTTCTCCCTCTGACCCTCCCCCCTCTCATGCTCTCTCTCTCTCTGTAATAAATAAAATCTTAAAAAAAAAAAAAAACAAGCATATCATGACACTTGATTTTGTTTATATTTTAATAAACAAATAACACAAAAATACATAGCCCCAGAGCAACTTTGGTTCATTTGATAGGGAAAAGAAAGTTTTTAAAAATCTTACCCTTTAATTTGTATTTCTTTGCTTATTTTAACCAAGTGATTTCCAAGTGGCTTATGACTCTTAAATTTCGTGCTTCTGGGATTTTTATAAAATGCAACAGGAGCACTGGGTCCATAGTTGGAGAGCCCTGCTTTAATCCAGGGTTGTCATCTTCATGCTGTGAGAATGTGGGCAGGTTACTTAAATCCTTAAGCCTCAGTTTCTCATCCCTGAAACAGTTAAGAATAAGGGTATTACCTCCCTCACACAGATGACGTGTGAAAAGTGCTCAATAAAGGGTGTTTACTAGGGTTGTGATTATTCCTTTTTTTTTTTTTTAAAGATTTTATTTATTTATTTGAGAGAGAGAGAGAATGAGAGAGAGCAAGCACATGAGAAGGGGGAGGGTCAGAGGGAGAAGCAGACTCCCTGCCGAGCAGGGAACCCGATGCGGGACTCGATCCAGGGACTCCAGGATCATGACCTGAGCCGAAGGCAGTCGCTTAACCAACTGAGCCACCCAGGCGCCCGGGTTGTGATTATTCTTACAAACAAAACAGTCTCTCTTGAGGAGCTTGAAAGTGATGAATAACAATTGTACGTCTTGGATTTTGAAGGGAATCAAGAACTGAACATCTTTGCGAGCAGCCGTCAGTCAGAGGTTCTGCTGGGTTGTCATGTTACAGAGACAGGGAAGTCTGAAGATGATTTTTCTGGTTGCACTCTCCTGAGCTCTTTACTCAGCTTGTCATTGTTCTACGTGGATCCATTCAGTTTCACTTGGAGTCTCTAGTGATTACCCGCCTTGCGCTCTAGCCCTGGAGCAAGTACTGCAGAACCCCCCAAAAGGAGCCCTCGACTCACAGTCTGGGCAGGAAGGAACAATACTGGCCTGACACCTTACGTTTATAGGCTGCTAGCGGTGTGCCAGGCACAGCTCCAAGTGCTACACCATGTCATTCGATCCTCCCCACATCATGAAGCAGATGCCACTGAGGTTCTCAATTGATAGATGAGGAAATTGAAGCAAGGGCCACACAGCTTATAACAGGCAGAGCTGGGATTTGAACCCAGGAGGGCTAGCTTTAGAGCCTTTTCTCTGAATCACTATAATGTATTGTCTTAGTGAAACAGATGGGAAATGTAGAATACAACACATACGTACAAATACACCCAAGGAGAGAGAGCATTGCAACGCAAAATGCAAAATGCAAAGTGCCGATGGGTGGTGGGATATTTCTCACTTCAGAACACTGGGGGTAGGTGCCTACGTTTCCTGCTGTTTGCATGCACCATCTCCTCTTGGGATGCACAGTCATGTGCATCTGAAGCCGTTTCCCTGAAGGAAGCTAGAAAATCTAGACAGTTCCTGGATGAAGTTTTGTAAACCATTCCACACTCCTGATATTAGGTTTGGCACCTTTGGGTATTTTCCCAGTGCTGGAGAGCATTTGAGCACACATAGAGCTAATTGTTTTCAGCCACTTCTATCTTCAGAGGGAGCCAGCTCTCTGGGTCTATTTCTGAGCCTGCTGAAAAGAGGAAGCAGGGGGTGCCTGGGTGGCTCAGTCAGTTAAGTGTCTGCGTTCGGCTCAGGTCATGATCCCAGGGTCTTGCAGTTAGTCTGCTTCTCCCTCCCTCTCCCTCTGCCCCTCCCTTCTCCCCCCCCCCCCACTTGCACACACTCTCTCTCTCTCATAAATAATAAAATAAAATAAAAAGAGGAAGTAAGTACTAACTTGAGTTTACTCCATCTGTGGCCTTGGAGAGCTAGAATCTGCAACATAGGTCTCCAGTCCAGTCAACAGGACTTCCACGTGAAGATGAGGGCTGCTGCTTGGTTGGTCCCCATGACCTGGCCACAGGGGATGGGAAAGCAATCTGTTAGCCAGTTTCGAGGGGCGTATCTTTAAGATGCATCTGGTAACCGAAGCAAGCTGCTCTCTGGGGGATTGGAGGTTAGAAATAGCTAGAGAAAAAGGTATTGACAAATTTTGTAGCAAGTTAACCCAAGAACATGATTTAAAAAATCATAGGGTTCAAAGAGCTTAAGTGAAGAATCAGCTTTTCCTGTTTTCTGGTCCCCCTCCTATGTCTTGAGGCAATCCCTGTGTCCTGTTGATTAAGACTTCTTCTGGAGGGGGCGCCTGGGTGGCTCAGTCGGTTAAACGTCTGCCTTCGGCTCAGGTCATGATCCCAGGGTCCTGGTATCAGCCCTACATTGGGCTCCCCGCTCAGCGGGAAGCCTGCTTCCCCCTCTCCCACTCCCCCTGCTTGTGTTCCCTCTCTCGCTCTCTCTCTGTGTGTCATAAATAAATAAAATCTTTTTTTTTTTTTAAAAAAGACTTCTTCTGAAGATAATCTGTGTGGAACAAGCGTGAGAGTGTGTGTGGGGAGTGTATTCACACAGTAGCCTCGCATAATAAACACATGGCACCTTGCTTCCCCCCCCCACTCAATATATCCCAGAGATCACTTCATATCAGTACATTTCGATCTTTCCATTCTTTTTTTAGGGCTTGCCTAGCGATCTACCACACGATGTACCATATTTCATTTAAGCAGCTCCCTCTCCGTGGGTATTTACGTCCTTAAGGTCATTAAAAACTCTTCTAGAGGATTTGGTCTAATTGTCTTGGGACACACGCACACAGAGACAGATTTAAGTAAGTCAGCAGGCTCTTAAACCTACATTTCGGATGTGGTTTTCTTGCTATTATTGTATTTTGATCACAGAAGACAGAAGAAGGTGGCTGTGCCTGCGAGTGTGTTCTGCACACGTGGGTGGGTGTGGGAATGTGTGTGCCCACACGGGTAGGTGTGCATTATGTCGTGTGACACATATACTCGAAAAACTCTGAATGAACCTTTTATTTTTAAAACTGGAATATGAAATTTTAAATGCCCCGAGGGTGGGAAGATGATTTGTTATTAAAGGAAACTTGTAGAGGAATCCTGTGAAATGAAGTGATGGCTTCTTTTTTCCCTTTTAAAAAGCTACTTCATTGAGGTATAATTTACATACAATGAAGTTCATTCATTTGAAGTGTTAGGCTTGATGCAGTTTGACAAAGTATATATATGTTCCTGCAACAACCGCCTCGATCAAGATACAGAGCACCTCCCCCGGGGCCAGAGAGCTTCCTCTACCCCTCTTTGTATTCGCTTCCCTCCTTCACCTCCAGGAGATCACCGAATGTGCCTTTTGTCACTCTGGATTGGTTTTGCCTGTTCTAGAACATCACATAAGTGGAATCATGCATTATGTACTCTGATATGTTTGGCTTCTTCCTCGTAGCATCCATCTTGTTGCAGATATCAGTAGTTCATTCTTTATGGCCGAGCAAAATTCCATCATGGGCAGGCAGCATGGTTTGCTTATTCATTTACCTGTTGTCGGGCCTTTGAGTTGTTTCCAATATTTCGCCGTTCTGAATGAAGCTGCTAGGAACAGTAGTGTACGGGTTGCTGGTTTTCCAAATGAATCATCTCCATAATTCAGTTGTGCTGACTCAATTGAAAGTTAGGCCATTCATCCATTGAGCCAACATGTACAATATGTATTAAATCCCTCCGGTGCGCTGGTCGGGCAGGATTCTGCCCTGCAGGGATGTACTCTAAAGCGTGCGTCATATCTTTGCACTGCTGTGGAAAGTGAGAAACAATCCTTGTCTCCCCTTCTTTTATGAAAGTGAGTGCTCTGGGACGACTTGAAATATTTAATTACATGGGCACCCTCTACTTTCAAACAGTGCACTCCACCAATAGGGCTAGTAGCAAACTCCTCCTCAAATGAAGCCTTTGACCATCTGCGAGCTTCAGAATCAGCACCCAACAGCTGCTCGAGACTTGGCCAGCATCGTGCCTCATCCTTCTGGGTTTTCCGAAGCAGGGGTGAGGAGGATGTCTGCTGCGTGAAGGTCTCCTGCTCTGTCTGGCCTGCCTCTTCCATGCCGGGTGCCTCTGGGGACTGTGGTGTGACTGTGGTTCCTCCAGGGGACAGTGGCCAGCAAAAAGGGGTGTGCGGACTTGAGAAGTGGGACCCCTGCTTTGGAAAGGAACCGTGGAATTCCTCTCTTGATGATTCCCCTCTGCCTCCTCCTTCCTCACTCCCCTCCCCTCCTCCAGGTAAAAAAGAAACAGTCTATTATCTAGGGCTTAATTGGTGCAAACAGGCAGTGCAAGCCTCTCTCCCTTCTCCTCATCCTTTCTGGATTCATCCTCTGACCCACTCCCTACCTCTAGCTTCGTTCTAGCCCCTAGGCGCCTGACAACAGGGGGAAAAGGAAGCGAAACTCAAATTGGGCATATGTGACCTTTGCGGGCTGTTCCAAGGAAAGGTTCGCCTAGAGGTCTCTGGTGGAAGTTGAGCCTATGGTTAGGAGGCGGCTTGACTGTGAGTTTCTTACCTCCTTTGCCTTGAACTTGATCACCATCAAAACGATGGCGTGCAGACACCTGCAGGTCACAGTGCCACAGCCTCGGTGGAATTTCCCGCTGGGCAGGTGAGGTGGGGGGGAGGACTGTTGGACTGAGGCAGGAGTTGCAGGTTTGAGCTCAGACTCCAGGCTGTCCAGCTCTAGGGCACTCATTTCGCAGAGGCTCCCCTGTGAACGGCGCCCCTGTGTTCTCCCTAGGCATGCTGTACTGGCCACTTACCTTCCCTAGCCTCAGCTTTCTCACACATGCAGTGGTGCGCATCATACTTACTCTCCAAGGAATTGTGAGGACCACGTGAAATGATGTGTGTGAAGGGTTTGTGAAGTCGGGCACCACCCCAAGGAGTGCCTGTGATACTTTGTGCTTTTCAGAGTGGGCCTTTTTCATGGGTTTCTCTATGGTTTGGCCTCATTCCCCATTGCCTTATTCCTCATTCAAATGAATAGAGCTCTTGCTTCTGCCCAGGACTTGTTTCCCCACCACCGCGGCGGCCGCCCCCCCCCCCCCCCCCGCCCACCCCGAGCTCTTGGTGGGGCAGGGAAGGTGCTGAAGGCATTGCCCTGCCTCCATCCGGCCTGGCTGGGGAGCCAGTTGTTGTTCCTGAGAGGGAGCAGGAACACGCAGAGAGCTGGAGGCCTACGGGAAGGGGAGGCCTGGCGCTGGATTGTCCCAGAAGGCTTCCCAAGCTGGGCAGGGCTTGACACCAGAGCTCCGGCAGACTCCTCTGTCCCATGTGACCCAGGGAGCCCCGGGTGGGAATCCGGCTTAAAGCTCTCGGAGCTCCAGTTTTTCCGTCCGAAAAGTAGGGAACAATGCGGGCCTCACAGGAGATGAAATGAGCTAATGCCAACTAAGCACCGGGCACGGTGCGTGAGGCATGGCAGGCGTTTGGGCACTCTGCGGCCACCCTCCCCTTCTCCTTCCTCATGAGCACCTCATGAGCCTCTGAGGACCAGGGCTATCGCCTGCTTTGCCCCTGGGCTCCCCACGGGCTGTGCATGAAACCCTCACTGCAGTGCTTTATTTGATATTCCCAACTCTGTAAGGTCGTCCTGGAATAACATGGAATCATATCAACTTTGGGCAAGAAAATGCCTTTTTTTATTGGGGGAAAAGCTTGACAGAGTGGAAGGAACATCAGACTAAGTAGCACATTTGAAGACTTGGCTTTTTAAAAACAATAGCACCAGCGGTTACTGACGATTTTGTGCCGGGCACCATGCTGAGCACTTGACGTGGATTATCTCATTTAACATCACCACAGCCCAAACGTCACAGGGCCTGTTATTCGCTCTATTTCATGGAGAAGCATTCTGAGGCTCAGAGAAGGTAGTCGCTTGCTTCAGGCCACAGAGCCAGGAAGTTCACACATCACCACCACGTACCGAGTATCTCCTGAGGGCCAAGAGCTTTGTGTGGGAGTCTCATGGAATTTTTACAACAGCCCATTTCACAGATGATGAGACTGAGGCCCCAGCTCAGGGAAGGTACATGATTGCCCGAGCCGGGATTCAGCCCTGGTCTGACTCCAAAGGCTGTGTTTGTCTTCCCCATTGTTCTACTGGCTTGCTCCTGGCCTAAGCTGGAGGGGCTAGCCAAAGGTGCTAGAAGTCTAAAGAAAACATAGTCAGAGATAATAGAGATTGTAGCTGGGAAGACTCATGAAGTAAATGTATGAGTTTCAAGGAGATTTGGAAAACAGGGTCGCATCTGGGAGAATTTGGAGGAACCCTGAGTGCAGGAGAAAGAGCTTAGACCCAACCCTGGGAATGGCTGGGGTGGGGGGGGCGGGGGGAGGAGGCCTGCTTTTATGTAGTGCCAGGCGCCTGACGGTGATGGCAATGGACAGCTTGCAGGGGCTGTGCAGGCCTGGGCACCCACATTGCTTCCTTATCCGGGCCAGGTCATTGTAAGCCGAATTTGAGATTCAATTAATTTGACCATGAAGTTACACCACACTCCACCACGTTTTGTACCTGATAACCCTCCAGTCATCTGCATAGAAGTCCAACCTCCCTACATGGATTCTCAGCGCCTCCTCACTGGGCCGGCTGGGGCCTCGCCAGCACTCTGTGGCCATCTGCCCAGGCTGCAAAGCTCTTTGTTGCTTTTGGCATGTTTAAAAGCTTAATTTCTCTTTTTCTGTTTGGAAATGCAGTTCATCGGCATTGAAGCAGCAGTGGGTGCTAAAATGGTTTCTGATTGCTATCTTGAACGTTTAATATCCTAATACATTTTATCGTCAATGACCTGTCTTGCCACAAGTTCTCACTCCCCTTTTGCAAAGAGAGGCAAGCCGCTTGCCTTCAAATAGGCGTCCCGGCCCAGCTCATTCCTTTGCTCTCTCCCTCCCCGCTTTTCACAGATAGCATTGTACTTTGCCAATGAAGCCCGTAGTCGTGGGAAATCTCTGAGTTGGAGGATATGAGAAATTGTTTCATTTAGCCGCCAGGGTTTAATAGAGATGATCTAATCTCTAAAAGGCATACATTATTTAAATTCCATGCTCTCGGACAAGAGGACCCCTGATATTTGTGGCAGGGACAGGATTTTGGTTTGGCTCTGTTCAGTGGAGCTGACTGTTGGTTTTCCTGTTTGTAATTTAGTGCGGGGGCTGGGTTATGCTTGTGGCAGTGGGAGGGGGTGGGGGTTCCTAGGGGTGAGGGTGCTGGAGAACATTTTCTTTAGACAGAAACCTAAAATCACAGATTCTTGGGGCAGAGAGGATGGGGAGAGTCGCTGCATGGCATCACCAGTTTGCTATTGGGTTCCCATCTGGGTCCCAAGCTCAAGATTCCCAACTCAGGTGAGTGGCCCCTGTGGGGCAAGCTGAGAACTCTCTGCAGGGGCTCCTGGGTGACTCAGTCGGTTAAGCAAGCTGACTCTTGATTTCGACTCAGGTCATGATCTCAGGGTCGTGAGACCGAGCCCTGTGTGGGGCTCCGTGGAACGTGGAGCCTGCTTAGGATTCTCTCTCTCCCTCTTCCTCTATCCCTCCCCTCCCCTGTGCCCATGCATGCTCTCTCTCTCAAAAAAAAAAAGAGTCTCTCTCTTTCTCCCTCCCTCCCTCCCTCTCCCTCTGCCCCTCCACCAAAGAACTCTGCATTCCCTCACTCCCTGCCCTGACAGACTACCTGCAATATCACCAGGGGCCTCACCTGTGAGGCACTGAAAACCTCTGTTGACATAACTAAAATTTTGAGAGAAACCTTAAATATTCTCAACCACTAAAGACCGGGTCTGGAAATAAAGTGGGTCTCATGAATGTCTCAGGGAACCCGGACTGTGAGTGGCATGAAATGCTGGGGGAAGGACCTGGAGAATATCAGTCCCAAGGGAGCTTTTTTTACCTCAGAGGGAGTATGTGGTGATCCTGGGAGAGCCACCTCTTGTTACCCTCCCACTTCATTTGAATGTCACCTTCGTACAGATCACATGCCCACAGGCCTTCCTGGGGATGGGGCCTTGGCGGGGGCATATGACCCCAGAAGAGGCTCTCAGAGTTCCAAAGGTAAAGTCTTTTTCCCTCCCCAAAGGTTTATTGAGTGTCTCCTGACTAACAGACAGTGAGGTGAGCGCTAGGTACACAAATGTGATTCTCATTGGCTCTGCCTAGCAGATGAGACAGACATATGGACAATGTATTCCAGTGTATTAGGAGCCAGGGTTCAGATATGCGTGTGTACCATAGAAGCACAATCGAAGGGATAATTAATCCTGACTGGGAATATCTGGAACGGCTTCAGAGAGGAGGTGACCTCAACCTTGAATGAGAAGGAGGTGTTCACCAGACTGAACCTTTCTCAGTACTGCTTGCTGAATGAGTGCCTGCTCTTTGCTGGGGACGATGAAAACGATAAGGAGGGGTGGGGGCTCCTGCCCCCAAGAAATTCACAGCTTGCTGGGGAGACAAGCCTGGCATGCATGAGCCAATTAAAGCTCTGCATAGACAGATGGAATTGTGGAGGCGAGGATAGGCCACCGGGGGTACTTGGTGATCCAGGGTTTCCAGAGTTACTACTCTCTCATGGAGCACACAGTTTCTGTAAGGATAATTCAGACCTTGCAAAAACGTCAACTTTTCTGATCAGCCTGGTTCTGTATAGAAGTAGCTAGTTGGATTTGGAGGTGGGCTGGGAGGTGAGGGTGGGTGGAGAAGGTTGATGGTAAGAATTTAGTGGTGTTGGCTCACTCTTTACAACCCTGGTAGGATGTGGGGTTTGCAAAACGTGCCAACACACAACCTGAGGGCGGGCACCCCTCAGTGTCCCACGAGCACCGTGCACATTCCCAGCCTTGGTGTATGGGCATATGCTGTTTCTTCTACCTCAATTGACTCCCCTTTCTCGTCTTCATGAAGTCTTCCCAGACTGCTCTTCTACACTGATTTCCAACTCGCCGGATACTTGATCCGTGATCCTCTGCTGCTCATCATTAAGCTGGGTTCAGCATTGTTCTCTGTTTTTTAATTCCTCTGTGAGATTGTAAACACCTTCTGAGTGTGAATAGTATCGTATGCTTTTCTTTCCTTCCCTGTGAGCAATTTGTGTAGTCTAAGGAACATGGGTTTCTTTAGACAGTCTTTTTTTTTAAAGATTTTATTTATTTATTTGAGAGAGAGAGAATGAGAGAGAGCACATGAGAGGGGGGAGGGTCAGAGGGAGAAGCAGACTCCCTGCTGAGCAGGGAGCCCGATGCGGGACTCGATCCAGGGACTCCAGGATCATGACCTGAGCCGAAGGCAGTCGCTTAACCAACTGAGCCACCCAGGCGCCCTCTTTAGACAGTCTTATCATTGAATCTTAGCATTGTCACTTACCCTACAGCTTTGAGCTCAGCTTCCTTATTGGGAGAATGGCGCAACCCGGGGTTTCTCAACGTTGACACTGTTGGCTTTCTGGGGCTGGATAATGCTTCGTTGTGGGGACCATCCTGTCTGCTGTAGGATGCTTAGCAGAATCTCTAGCTTCCACCCATGAGATGCCGGTGGCAGCCCTCCCTTTCCAGTCATGACAATCAAAAACATCTCTAGATAGTTTTGTGTCCCAAAGAGGTTCCCTGTGTCAAGCGTCCCCCATTCCAGGTTTCCTTGCAGTTGGGAACCACTGAGATGACACTATCTTTTGGGTCTGTATCAGACCTCCTCGTGCTGCATCCAGAACATTCCATAAACGCCCATTCTCCTGCATTCCTGGTCCCCCCGGCACACTACAGGGGGATGAACTGGACGGAGCCGTGACTCTAGGTGTTAGCCATTTGGGGTGGAAAAGTCATGGAACTCTTGGGCTGCCCCCACAAGGCACTAACCGAGCCACTGTCATTTTCTTCATTGCAGATTGATCTGGAGCCAGAAGGAAGAGTGTATGTGATCATTGATCTGTCGGGGTCGTCGGGTGAAGGTAGGAGAATGTGATCTCTCCTCGTTGTTCTCTTCCATTGACCCTTTGTCTTCCCGTGTCTCCCTTCCCCCCTCGGCTGGGACATATTACAGCGACATTTAATTAATTGGCACACGTGAAAGGAAAAGGTTATTTTGAAGATGCTTACGCCTGTGTACCAAAAGGGACCAGCCATCTGTTAACTTTGGCGGAGCAGAGGGAAGATTTTTGACTTACCAAGTGAGGCCAGTAAAGCAGGCGTCCCTGCACGCTGGTGCACAAGGCAGGCTTCGGCGGAGCGGCACTCTCACCCCGGAGACTCCCGTGGGGGATGTGTGAGTGTCGTGGGAAGGAAGTAAAACCAGTTGGTCTAACGGTATTCAGAAATGACACAAATAAGCCGTCCAATTTCAGAATCTTATTTTTTAGAGCTTTTATAGTAGTGTTACTTCTTTTTACAGTTCCCCACGCAGGCAAAAGCCCTGCTTTTAGGGAGAAATAATGGGGTGAGGGAACGTCTGCTCCCCACTGGCCGATGAGACAGGGTGTAAATGGTGTCTGGTGGTCTTTCCTTCTTTCTTCTCCTTACATCCTCTTCTCTCGATCTCATCTTGGCACACTTACTCCCCTTAAAGGCTTGCCGGGTGGTGAGGACTGAGCAGTCAGAGTGGAAGGGGATTCTGGATGGTAAAACCTTGTCCACACAGAACAGGGAGATGAGATGGTGGCAAACGTGGGCTCTAGGGAGGCTGGGAAGTAGGACGGAGATTTAGCGGGGACCGTCTTTCTTCTCCTCTCTCTGTGCGCAGGAGGACAGAACAGTTGGCTTTAATGTCATGGTGGAAAAATGGGAAGACCAAGACTGGTTCCACTTGGCAATGAGAAAAAAATGGGACTTAGGGGCTGTGGCAGTCTTTAGGGTGAGACAGTCAGCTCCCTTAGCTCCTGGTTGGAAGACTGGGACCTTTTACTGCATCTCTTCAGAATGCTGGAGATCACAAGGACAGAGTCACACCACCACATGGTCTACTCTGCGTTAGGGATGAAGCTCTAGTTTACAGTTCAGTAATGAGAGGAGAGATTATGTCCACAAATTCGAAGGAGTGGGTCAAACCATGTGCTTGACCGGGTGCCCGATGATTCTCATTTGGCTAATTTATTACCCAATCTCAACAGGTGTTCAGAATAATTCAATAATTGCATGTATATGGGGCCTATAATAGAATTCAATTCTCTTTGAATAGATCTCAATTACTTGGCATAGGTTTAAAACTTTAAACATCCTTCCAAAATTGGTCTCGTACATTTTCTTCTCTTTATTGCAATTACGTTTTGGCGTTTCTAGCTTTCCTTCTCTACCCTCAGCTCTGAGCAGCCCAGAATAGAATCTGTTGTAGAAGATTCGGGGATTTAGCAGTATTTAGTATGAAATGTTTAAGATGTGCCAAAGGGCCTAAAGAATAATAAAATGAGCACCGCTGTACCCACCACCCTGATTAAGAAATAAAGCAACTATTAAGGTGAAAACTTGAATTGCTTTAACTAGTGTGCAATTCCAGATTCACCAGACTTAGAAGTATTACAGTGGCCTCCTGATTGTAGATATTGGAGAAACATTCAATGAGCAAAATCAGTCCCCCTTTTTCCTTACATAATCTATATGCAACAGGATAATTAATTAAATACGCATTTCCTGTGCCAAGATGCTGGGCAACCAATAGGAAGGTTGGATTATTTTTTTTTCCTTTGAAAAAATTAACTTGCAAAATCACAGCGGACATCCTTTTTTACATTAGAGAAAAAGGATGTGCACGAATGAATGAATAAATAAATCAGAAGCGATTGATTTTTTTTCCTCCTTGCTTCTACGGCTTATTGCATGTGAATGGCCAAAGCAATTTTCACTGGGCTGAATTCTTAGTGTTTTGTTTTTTTTTATCTCTTTCATCTAAAGAAAATAGAGTTTACTTCAGAAACGCTGAGACACTCCAGACTCTGTAAAGTGCTCGCATGTGTTACTCTGAAGAAAAGGAGAACTTTTTCTGCCCTTTTTCTCTTGCTCTTCCCGGATCCGGGATTCTTTCTCTGGATGGTGGGAAAGACTACCCAGCAGTCTCTTCGTAGGATCTGATCTTGTTGCATTGTGTTTGCGTTCAGTACATCTGTTTGCCCTGTCCTGCTGTTCAGACTTTGAGGGCTCCTGATCCAGAGATTTCTGGAAGGGTTGGGAGGGCGAGGAGAGGAGCAGAGGATGAGAGGCCGAGACAGTTGTTACTTAGACTGCACGAGAAGGATCCCGTGCAAAACCCGGTTGTCCCAGCTAGACTGTGGACATTCATAGATTCTTATCTAAGTCCCTTTCTTTAGTGAATATACCTAACTGTATTCTGCAAAAGGGTGCGAAGAGAGTTGGAATGAGTCAGGGCTGACGCGTTCACTCTATTATTCTGCCATCAGGTATCCCTACGGCTTGCCTATCTCAAATGCTCCAGTCCCATCAATGGGAAAAAAAAGACATATATTTATAGAAATCGCACACACTTTACAGCACATGCAAACAGCGAGGAGCCCAGAGAAAGGTGGGTGAAGATCCAATTCCAGGATGGGCCAAAGGTTTCTTTTTCTTGCTCACGCACTGTAGGACGCCTTGGATGTTTGTGTCTGCTAGAGCTGGGGCTAATGTGATTTCTAGCTGTCTAATAAAATTCCACTGCTTGCTTGTCCTGTGCAGCTCAGCATAATGGGATTTGACTGCTGTGTGCTTTAGCTAAACCAGGCAACCTAACCCCAGATGTAAGGGGTCAGGCCCGATGACAGCTAAGGCCGTTTCCGGTCATGCAGTTTTGATCTCTGGTCTAATCTGAATAGCGATCAGAGCTTGAGGCTGAGGGCTGGCTAATGTCTGTAGCAGGTCAAAGGGGTTGAAAGAAAAGGGCTCTTTTTGACAGGTACTATGTAGCCAGGCACCTTACCTACATTATCGCAAATAGCAAACCTTCCTGGAATACTCGAGAGTGATCCTCCAGTCTTGGGTGCCTTTTATCACAAGCTTTTATCCTAAGTAATAACCACAGGGCTTCCTGGTAAACTGGGCACTACAGGCTCACCAGATACTTAAGTCAGAGCATAATTAGCCCAGGTGACAGACGCATAAACAGCAATGTAATTCTCCAGCGTGTCAGCTACTGTTTCCAGCTGTGCACATTAGTTAGCATTTCTTCCTTTGTTGGGGCGCAATTTGTACATTATTTCTATTCTTTTTAATAACAGGACAATGCACCATTATTTGCAGGCTCCCAGAGGAGGGGCCACCAGGGTCTGACCCGGGGATTTCTAAGGCTGTTCTTTTCCTGCCTTCCATCCAGATCTAGTGTTCACCCAGGAGAGTTTTTCAGAGTCTGAACAACAACAGAGAGAACTAGAAGTGGGTCTCACTGATAATGTTTGGACTGCCAACCTGTGTCTCCAATAAAACGCAGAAGATACAAAAGTAATTTGAAGGATTTTTTGCAACGCAGATCACAACGCAGTTAAATCAGGTTACGGAAGCAGAAGATAGAGCAGGGAGCAGGATCCACGCTGTCCCCTTCTTTCTGCAGCCACATGCTGCAGACACACCACACCATTCAGTCTCCTCCCTGCCCCCCCTCCCCCCCAGCAGTTAGAGCAGGAAGAGCACAGTCCCAGGAGTCCCTCAGCCCTGGCTTTAAATCCTGGTTCTAACGCTTGCTAGTTCAGAGCTTCAGATTTTCTCACCGGTGAAGGGGGATAATCGCATCTCTGGTAGGGACTGTGGTCAGATTGCTATAAGAACAGTGCCCTTGAATATAGGTGATGCTCAGTAAATATCCTAAGGGCCTGGAGACCTGAGGGCAGGGAGGTGGGCAAAGCTCTGACCTGCTGCACGTGAAGGAAGGGCTGGCAGGGTATTCAGGGAAGGAGTTTGAGGGCAGGTTTCTGACTCTGGGGCATATTAAAAAGGTAGAAGAACAGAGCAAGGTGACAGAGCGGCAATTTATAGAATAATATCTGTATCTGGCCAGGGCTATGAGATTGCTTTCTGCAGAGCTCACACCTTGCCATAGTTTTGCCCCATTTTCTGTCTTTCTCTTTCTTCCCCACCCTTCCTCCAATGAACTCTTTCCTAGAAGGACATTCTCTATCTTGTTTGTATCCTGTGGCCCTTAATGCCAGAAACTTCTCTTTGTGGGAGCCTGGGTGTGCTCTCTGTGCTCGGTGCAGATTGAGAACATGTGGGCCCCACGCTCTCACTGGCCCTTGGCTAAAAGCCCTTCATATATTTGAAGACAGTTACTAGATCTCTCCTCTTCAGGTTTGAATCATTCAAATCCCTTATAAGTTCTGAAGGGGTGGTTTAGAAATTTAAACTCACCTTTGCAGCTCTTTTCTGGACTTTCGTTCAAGTTGCACAGGCAGGCAGACAGACACGATCACACCTGCTTGGGTTTGCTCTGAAATGGCAACATGGGTAGACCAAGTGCCCGATGGTATTACCGGCGTGCAGGAGATCGTCACGTTGAGAGGTCAAGCGACGTGCCCGAGGTCAAAATGTTGATTACCTACCTTTTGATCGTACCCTGTTGGACCTAGACCCCCAGCTACGATCCAGTGCCCTGCTCTAAATCATGGCCTCAATAGTGAGTTTGCCAACATGGCAAAGACCTTCCCACCTCTCTGTTTATTTTAGTTCTTTTCTTCAGACAGCTTGCTTTTTTCTTTTTTTTTAACAGTGATGTGGAGCTAGAGTTCTTAGCTTTGAATCCAAAAGTGACCCAGAAGTCCCTTTCATAAACAAGCAGATTTCTTTTCCGTTGTCTTAGAAATGAGACTCCCTGGGTCCCATTTCAGGAGCCATCGGCTCCCTCTCAGGCTCTCTGTCAGGCAGGTCCCTAACTAAGTCTTGGTCTGCAGCTAGACCAGATGCAAATCCCAGCAGGTTAGTAATCTTTCTTCCCTGAGTCCATGGCAAGCATTGGAGCGCTGCGCTCAGTGTTGAAATAGAAGGGGAGGACTTCTAGAAACTGCCTCAGCTAGTGGCTGTTTTCTCTCTCAGATCCCAGTGCCCCACTGATGCCCCAGTTCCTAAGAAGTCTACATAATTCAATCCAGTGCCTTCGGTTACCAGGTAGTTAAAGAAGAACCATTTGTTCAAGGGAACGGTAGTCACCAATGCACTTTAACAATTGTGCCCAGCTTGGTGCTGGGTTTGGGAAATGGGAAGTGGGGAGGCAAGCAGAAAATGAGAGGTGACCTTCATAAGCACACGTGGCTTTGCCTTCAAGGGAGTATACGGTTCAGTTAGGAATCTGAGACTCACTTGTAGGACAAAAGCACTAGAGAAAAGTGCAAGGCAATATCACATTGAATGCTTAATTGGGTGTTACCAGGAGTTCTCCAGATGGGACCAAACTGGGGTTGGGATAACCCAGGACAGCCTCAGGGAAGAGGCAGGGCTTGGGCTGAAAAGGAAAGGATAGGTAGCCTGGATTGACAATGAGGAGGCTATTCTGAGCAGAGGGGGATCATGTCATCACTATCAAAGGCAGCTTTGAAGCTCTTATTTTTAAGTAAGGCTGGATGGACACCATAAAGTAATAGATGCAAATTGTGTTCTCTAAGAGCTTCCAAACGAAGACAATTATCAGTATTGTAGACAGAAATTTTCATGCCATGCAAACAAAAAAATGAAATACCTTCATGATTAAACTGTGTGTGAAGGTTGAAGGCAGTTCTTTCTGGATGTGTCTTCATGGTCAAGGTCTCTCACCCACTTTGGACCCCAAGCAGGAGGAATGTTCCAGGTCAAGTTTGGTCAAGTCTGGGATGTTGAGTAGAGCACATTTTATAAGCATGGGGCTTAGGTGATTGGAAGGTCAAGTCCAGGCACAGCCATCCCTTGTGTCTTTTCTGCCCTTTCTCTCTTTTCTCCCTCAGCAATTCCATGGAGTTCCATGGTGAGCACTCCACCACCCCCAGCATCCACTTCCTCGCCAGCCTATCTAGCTTGTACCCCCACGGCAAGCCCTGACACTCCCTCTTTCTCTTTTCAAGTTCTGTCCAGTCTCTAATAAGAAGCATTGCTTGAGAAGCTAAAGAGAGCTCTCACTTTCCCAAACATGGGATTTCCAAGTCAGGCACCAGCTCCAAGATGCTGAGAGGTCTCCCTCCTATGAGGTGCTTTAGGCAATGAGATCTGGTCCGGCTCACCCCACAGGCTCCCCAGACATGCATGGACATGGTGGATTCTCTAGTAGCATGTGGAGTACAGAGGCAGCCTCAGTGCTTGATAGTGTGAAAATGAAATCCAGATGTTCAAAAACATTGATCTGGCCATGTATACCCCACATCCCCACCCCCAGCGGAACTACTTGCCGCTGATCCTCAGACCCAGGGAGCGGGGCCCTTAGTCTCCAGGTTTTTGGCTTTATCTTCTGTCCTGATGGAAAAGTGCCTGTTCCTAGAAGTGACCAGGCACCAGATGAGACAGGGGGAGTCAGCAATGGACCAAGGGAGAAAGCAGTGAACTCCAAATCCCCGTCAAGGGGTTTATAATGTCCCAAAGAGACAATGCTATTAGCTTGACGAGAAATAAGCCAAGAAATCCTCATTTCCTTCCAAATAGGCCCTAGATGCACAGCAGTTCCCCTGAAATGAGTCATCCACGGTTAACAACACCAAATGCCAACCATTAGCAGATGAAAAACAGAATTACAGCCTCAGTGTTTATGAAGAGCAAAGCTCTTTAGTATCACTACCAAAGCCTCCTTCCCCTGTGCCATTATGGAGCATAGATGTGTATTTCCTATTGACTTTTGTGCCTATTTTACTAATGAAGTAATTGAAGAAGGAACAGTCATTGAACAGTTGAAGAAAGCAGCTTATAGAAAGGGCAGGTTTATAATAGATCCTTAGTCAAGAAGTGAGCCCCGTGTTTCCTGGCATGGCCTCTAATTCTGTCTCTGTTGCCTTGCTACGTATCATTTCTGTCTCTTATAAAGAAGATTGTTTTGGGAAATTCATGTTTGCAGCTCAGAGCATACTGGGTCAAAGTGGCCTATAATTTAATCGTTTATGGTTGTTGATGTCCTCGTGATTTGGCTTAAAACAAAAGGGTATTTCCATTCATCTAACCTAATTTAGAGAGTTGTCTTTCAGGATCAACTACTTTATTCTTTTATCCAGTTGAAATTGGCCACTGCTGACAGTTTTATTGATTTTCCTTATTACCTAGCTTTGTTGAAACATTAAGTTTCACAGCCCAAGTGCTGAATTCACCATCTTACTGGAGCTGCCGACGAGGGGTCTTTTACCTTCCTCCTTTGTTATAAACCTTTGGTGTGAGCTGTGGGGGTCTGTGAAGATCTGGGCATTTGTCCACATACACAGAGATGAGAATCAGTGTCTCTGAATCACCTATTCTGTCTCCCCTCCATCCTCTGTTTCCTGCATTGGTTGGAAACATCATATATTTGTTTATCTAAGATGTAGTAGGCCCTGGGAGTAGAGGTGATGAACTTGGCCCTTGCTCTCAGGTATCTGTACTTCCGCAGAAGGGGGCAGGCAAGAGACCAGTAGGTACAAAATGCATTTTAGCTGTTGAGTAGCTATTGGTCGAACAGGGAGCTGTGGGACCGCCGAGGAGACTCCCTTCAACTTGAGGGCTCTCCCTGGAGTAGGCATGCAGTAAATGACAACCACCAACATGTCCACAGGCTCTCACCAGCTCATTGTCGTGGCAAACCTGAAAGGCATGTTTCCCTCGGTGGAAGAAACGGAGCCACTGTCCACCGAAGATGCATCCAATCAAAAGATAAAATAAAGGCAGGCAACGATTTGATTTACCTAAATTTGAACTTTGCAGGAATGCATCTGATTTATACATTCATTCATTTGATGGATAGCTGTCTCTGCAAGGTCTCTGGGGAAGGGAAAGGGTGAATTTAGAGAAGAGGGAGACTTTCCTGTCAATGCCTGTAATCTTGTTTTTCTTTCCCATGTATGTTTATTAACTATTAAGACAATTACTTAGAAATTAAAAAAAACATAATTAGGTGGAAATAGGACCATTGCCATACACGCAGAGACAGCAACTTGCCCATGGCCAGAGGCTATGACAGGCTCCAAAGACCCTGCAGAGAGGAATGACCTGTCATATCCACAGAATAACATGTTTAGGACAGGGACACTAAGAATAATGCCCTACCTAATGCTCTGCATTACTCCAGAGACACCTCTGATTTATGATGGGTTATGCTGAAATGTAGGATATGTATGGATTCCCCCAAACTGCGCCTGTCATCAAGAACTGGGAGTGCCCCAACCTGGCGAAGCACGTTGGCCAGGTAGTTGAACTCCCTCAGAGTAGGTGATAAATGAATGCTGCATGCAGACATTCAGTCCGTCGAGCCCCTTGCATCTGGGCACTTAGCCCTGCTGCTGCTGAGAGGCTCGCCCCTCTCTGGATGCACAATCCCACATTGGCACCTTCACTAGCCCTCCCCTCCCCCCAGCACTCTCCAGCATTTAGGGTCAGCAGCTACTTGTCGCAAGCTTGGTCATGTCCACAGACCAAGTGGCTTCACCAGCTGGGGTGCCTCCTGCCCAGTCAGGTAGGGCCAGATGGCTGCCAATGGGTTATTCCTACTCTCCAAGCCCCCAGCTTTGCCTCTTTCCTGACATTGAAAATAATGGCCATGTTTAGTTCAAACAGAGATGTTCTCTGCAACAGGAACCCGTGGCCACTTTGATTGGCCAGGTGTGAACTCTTCTGAAATTGTCAGAAAGGGTGAACTCAGAGGAAGTGGAGTTCCCTTCCAGGTGTGTCTAGGTGTTATCGGGACTAGGCTTTCATAGACACCTACATTTAAGCTCCTGGTGCATATTTAGTTAAGTACTTGCTTTACCAGTTGATCGAGCAAACATACCCCGAGAGCCTGTTGTGTGCCTTGTGCCACGTGCCATGCTGAGAGCTAGAAAATCAAAGAGGAGAAAGACCAAGGCCCTGCCCTCAGGGCGCTCCCAGGCTAGGGCATGTCAGCAAGAAGTCACGGGCTCTCCTTGGGCCTCAGGGGTAGCTGTACGAGGAGGGTGTGACAACTAAGGGCACCTTTTCATTCTGTAGCTTTGAGTCAAAACCAAGAATTTACACACAGCCAGGTACCCGAAAGGGGGCAAGTGGGAGAGTACAAAATTTTGAGCCAAGTCTCTGTATACAGATCATTTTATTTAAGCCAAAATGGATCTGTCAGGTAGGTTTTATCATCCTTGTTTTACATTTGAGAAAACTCAGGTTTAAGGAGATTAAGACTGTTGAGTCACCCGGGATCCTGAGAAAATGCGGCTCCTGACTCAGTGGGCCTTGGGTGGGGTCTGCCATGCTGCATTTCTCAGCAGACCCCGGCGGGCGATGGCCGTGCTGAGGGTCCTCAGAGGACACTCTGAAGCATGGGGAGAAGGCACCAGTTTCTATTTCACTGAAAATTCAGAGGGAACTCTACTGACTTCTCCCATTCCCAAGGCCCGTCTCAAAGTCAATCCTCTTGAATCCTTTTCCATCCCCCTTCTCCTGTCTTCTGGGAAGGGGGCTGAGAAGGCACTCGGTATTCTTAGAGAAGGTGGGCAATTCCTGGGCCTGGGTTTTCCAGCCCTGGCTTCATTGTCTACCGAAGGTCAGAATGGATAGAGTCAGTGTTCTGCAGCTAGGGAAAAATGAACCAATTTATACCAGGAAAACAAAAAACAACCTGTCAGGATATTGGAGTTTTTGTTTTTGTGTTTGCTTTTCTATAAATACCCTCAAGGATTGAGTGGTGCTTGAATTTGATCCCACTGTGCTAATTTTCTCCTGGTTTCTGGGGCTTTAATTAAGATAGTTCACCAGGGGCCCTTGCTAGAACTTACCTTTATGTGTTCCTCCTCCGAGGTAGGCAGGTTGTACCTACCTTTAATGGATGGGGAAACACAGGGAGTTCTGGATTAGATGTTGGGTACACAGGAGGGGCATAATTTGTATTTGTTGAATAAATGAATGCATGACTAAATGAAATAACAGGAAAAAGTGTCACTTTCAAAGGAAACTATTGAGATAAACAAGGTGTTGGGACTGGCTTTGCTTTGGATAATCAGTTGTTTCATATTCCAGCGTAGTCACTGGTGAGTTCACGGGTGAGCGTGGGCTTGCATGTTTAAGCTTTCTGTGCCTGGTACTTATTAGGGGCTCTCTGAAGCCACCTCAGCGCCTCCATACACACCAGGTCCTACTTATAATACCCTCACCCCTCCCTGTTTATTCAGCTACTCCTCCATTCTCTTCAAAATTTGATTTCAAGTTTGTCTCCTTCTGGGGGCCGTCCCACATCAGCCCGCCCACCCCCACTTGCTGGCTCACCACACTGTATTCATTCCCACACTCCTCTGTGTCTTTCTGTACAACCATGCACTCATACATTTATATTGTATCGTAACTACAGTCCTGGCTGTCCCCTCCCACCCCAGAAAGCCACGAGCCATTTGAGGACAGAGGTCTCTGTAAAATGGGTGCAGAGCTACGAGCCGGCCCAGGGCACATGAGGTTCCTGGGTGGCCTCATGATTTGGCAGCACTGAGCCGAGGGCACCATCCCACCATTCGGGCTACACAAAGCTAGATGGGAAGCAAGGGCCATCTCTGTCCTTGGAGCCTCTCGGTCCAGTGGGGAACCAGACCACCCAAACCCAGTGTGATACTGGATACCATAGAGGCACAGACTAAATCCCTGAGAGCCTTGATTATTGCTGGGCCTGGCTCGTGCTGGGCACAAGGCTCCCGATTAGTTACACTGAATGCAGCATGAAGCAGCTTTATGGTGAAGTGTAATGGGAGTAACCCCTTTACTGACATCAGAAGCTTGGATTCTGTTCCTGATCCTGATACCAGCCAATTAAAGGTGAACAAACCAGTGAGTGTTTCTGGCCCTTGCCTAGACTGCATGGACAGCCTGAAGATGCTATGATTCAGTGAATGTTCAGGATTCCAGATTGTCAAATCAGAGGCTTTCTGAATACAGGTGTGAATCAGCAAGAAGGTTTCATAATCCTTCTTTATACTTACCACTGGGAAGTCAGACGCAGTTATCCTGGACCAAAGCACAGGATCCTTAGCAGTGGGTGAGACATAGTGGGAATCTGAGGAACTTAAAATGTGGCCAAGTAAAGAGGGAGTTTATCCTGTAGCTCCTTAGGGCAGTTCTGGGACCAGAGGGGTAGAGTTATAGGGAGGCAGCTTTAAGCTTGGTTTGTTTATTTATTTATTTATTTTAAGATTTTATTTATTTATTTGACGGAGTGAGACACAGCAAGAGAAGGAACACAAGCAGGGGGAGTGGGAGAGGGAGAAGCAGACTCCCCGCTGAGCAGGGAGCCCGACGTGGGGCGATCCCAGGATCCTGGGATCATAACCTGAGCCGAAGGCAGAAGCTTAATGACTGAGCCACCCAGGCCCCCCAAGCTTGGTTTAGTGTACAGAAAAAGCCTCTAATAGACAGAGCTCCTCAGGAGCTAAATACATTTGGCCAGTAAGTAGGGGGCTCTCCATCTCTGGAGATATTCAGATACTGAATGAGCATTTTAAAATACTATAGAAAAAAAAAATCTTCAAATGGTTTTTGGTGAGATCAGAATATTTGTGACAGATAATTTCCATAAGTATATACAAATGAGGAATATATAAGGCAACTTTATTTTATTTAAAAAACAATCCGAGGCCCACATTGTAAAAAGGTAGAGAAAAAGAGTGTATGAAATAATGGGGAAAAGGAACAAGTTGGATCTTAGCATCTATTTACAGAATTGTTGTATTTCTTGAAAATTCAGGCAAAGACGGTTATGTTAAAATGTGGATCTTGTTTCCAGAGAACTAGGAAAGGTCTCTATTTGAATGGACCCTAAATTGTGTCTACCCCTATTGTGAAGACTTTTTGTGAGTGGAAAAATCTCTTGTAACGTGAATATTTGGCAGTTAGTTCTCTCTCATGTGATATGCACACAGAGTTCACTTAAAGAGTGGTCCATTGGTGTGCATCTGTGAAGAGATCCACCTAGGGGGAAGAAAGATGGCAACAAAGACCGCTGATTTAAGGGAAACAACATTGGTTCATGCATGCTGTGAGGTAAAGATTTTGTCCTCAGACTTAGGAAGGTTTTGCATAGAAACTATGGAAGTAGGAAGAATGGAGGTTCCTTTGAGAAGTTTACTTGGCCTTTTGCCCTGAGAAATGGTTTGATTTTGAATAGATAGCTTCTCACTGTGGTGGCTGATGTACTGACATAAAGATTGCTGTAAAGAGGGGTACCTGGGTGGCTCAGTCGGTTAAGCATCTGACTCTTAATTTCAGCTCAGGTCATGATCTCAGGCTTGTGAGATTGAGCCCCATATCGGGCTCTGTGCTGGGTGTGGAGCCTGCTTAAGATTCTTTCTCCCCCCAACCCCCAGCTTATGTGTGCATGCTCTCTCTCTCAAAAAAAAAAAAAAAAAAAAATTGCAGTAAAGAACTATTGCCTATATGAGGTGGGATACCAGGAAGGCAGTTGAGCCATCTCCCCTTAACATTGGCCTACCTTTTGTCTAATGCTTGATATTTTACCTTCAGAGTTTTCATGTGTTTGGTGGTTTAAGCTCTTGATGCTCATTGAATATCTAACACTTCCTTAAAAAAAAAAAAAAGAAGGAAAGAAAGAAAGACAAATCCTTATAGAAAGATGAAATCCTAAGCATCTCTTGAATTTCCTCTTGCACAAAGGACCAAAAGCTATGTTTGTCTGCAGGTTCCTAAATCTGTACACGGTTCTAAAAAGGTGTCTGAAGGTCAAAGGAGTGAAAGTTTGAATTACTGAGTTCATGTTCTAATGGGAGATTACATTCCAGAGAACTAAAATATTTACAATTGCACCAAAAAGAATAAAATACCTAGGAATAAACTTAACCAAGGAGGTGAGAGACCTATTCTCTGAAAACTGTAAACACTGATGAAAGAAATTGAACACGACACAAGCAGATGGAAAGATATTCCATGCTCAATGATTGGAAGAAGTAATATTGTTAAAATGTCCATACCACCCAAAGCAATCTGCAGGTTCAGTGCAATCAAAATACCAACAGCATTTTTCACAGAACTAGAACACATAATCCTAAAATTTGTATGGACCCACAAAAGACCCTGAATAACCAAAGCAATCTTGAGAAAGAACAACAAAGCTGGAGGTACCACAATCCCAGATTTCAAGATAAACTATACAACTGTAGTAATCAAAACAATATGGTACTGGCCCAAAAATAGACACATAGATCAAGGAACAGAAGAGAGAGCCCAGAAATAAACTCACGTTTTTATGGTCAATTAATCTATGACTAAGGCAAAATCATACAGTGGGGGAAAGACAATCCCTTCAATACGTGGTGCTGGGAAAACGGGACAGTTACATGCAAAAGAATGAAACTGGACCACTTTCTCATACTGTACACAAACTCTAAATGGATTAAAGATTAAATATTGAGACCAAAAACCTTAAAACTCTTAGAAGAAAACATAGGGAGTAATTGTTGTAACATTAGCCATAGCAGTATTTTCCTGGATATGTCAGAGAACGAAAATATATTATAAAATGCTCTCATTGTGTCTCGTTGTTCAGACACCCTCTTTGGTCATATTTCCAGCATTCTTCTCCACTTGGTCATGTGGGCAGCCTGTCCACCTGTTTGCAAGCTGGGAGGGTCCAGCTGAGGCTAAATAGGGGCCTTTGCAGCCCCCAGAGGATCATTTGCTGATTTGTTATATTACACTCTATTCTCTGAAGTAGAAAAGATGTATCTTGGGGCACCTGGGTGGCTCAGTCAGTTAAGCGTCTGGCTTCGGCTCAGGTCATGATCCTGGGGTCCTGGGATCGAGTCCTATGTTGGGCTCCCTGCTCCGCGGGAAGCCTGCTTCTCCCTCTGCCTCTGCCCCGCATAAATAAATAAATAAATAAATAAATAAATAAATAAATAAATAAATAAATAAGTAAAATCATAAAAAAAAAGATGTATCTTACCGTAAGGTCCAATATTTTCTTTTTCATTTTATTTTATTATGTTAGTCACCATACAATACGTCACATTTTCATTTTTTCCTTACTCATTATTTTTATTTAACAAAAAAGCAGGAAGCAATAAAATATTCAAATAATTGCAAAATCACTTCCTTTGGACTCTCAATTCTGTGAAGGCAGAGACTGTGTCTGTTTTGGTCTCTGCCCTCCCTTCATGGCCTCCTGCCGTGCCAGGCTACGGTGGTACTTGGGCAAGACTTGTTGCATGAATTCCTGAGTGACTACCGTCCGGGCAAGTATGGAGACGGTGTGAAGGTGGCACAGTGGCTTGGCTAGCAGAGAGCAGTGCTGGGAAAGGTCATTGCCTGCTGGTGGCCGAGCGTCCATGCGTGCTGTTTGAAAGCTACCCGTATGAAAGCCAAGAGCTGCCTCTTAAAGATTTTTTTTTTTAATTTATTTATTTGAGACAGAGAGAATGAGAGAGAGAGAGCACATGAGAGGGGGGAGGGTCAGAGGGAGAAGCAGGTTCCTTGCCGAGCAGGGAGCCCGATGCGGGACTCGATCCGCGGACTCCAGGATCATGACCTGAGCCGAAGGCAGTCGCTTAACCAACTGAGCCACCCAGGCGCCCCAAGAGCTGCCTCTTATAGGTGGGTTTGGGGTCACCTGGGTTGTCGGCAGAGCTGCTGGAGTCTGGAAGACAGACTTCACCTGCCTAATTACAGGTGTCCGTCTAGCCACTCGACCTCTCCCTGGCTGTAATTATGGCGTTCGGAGCCCCCGCGCTGCTGGGCCAACTAGGAACACCTAGCTCGGACTGCAGAAGGACCTAGTTTGCTTTTATTTTTAATTTTTTAGAACATAAATCAAACCAGGGTACTTTGGATGTAGCATTCACTTTACATACTGCATGAGGCCTTCACTAGGCTTTCTTGCCTTAGAAGACAAAAAAATGATCATTTCTTTGTTTGGCTTGAGGAAAAAAAAAAATACCCTCTTGTGATCTGTTTCCCTTGACTCTGTCCTTTAAGATTAATTTAAGTCAGCCTTACTCTCTCTCCACTATTTTTATTCTGAAATTATATTATATATCATGGGTCATTTGTACCTATGCTCCGGATTAGGGGAAAGAACATTTCCGGAGTGCCTTTGTGGCCCCCGTAGAACCGTTTGTTGATCTTGTCTTCACCCTTTTGTCCCCAAACGTAGTAACTGTCCTGAATTTTGTGTTATTTTCTCGCATTTCTTTTTTTTTTTTTTAAGATTTTATTTATTTGACAGAGAGAGAGACACAGCGAGAGAGGGAACACAAGCAGGGGGAGTGGGAGAGGGAGAAGCAGGCTCCCCACTGAGCAGGGAGCCCGATGCGGGGCTCAATCCCAGGACTCCGGGATCACGACCCAAGCCGAAGGCAGACGCTCAACGACTGAGCCACCCAGGCGCCCCTCTTGCATTTCTTTATGATTTGACCGCCTGTATGTATGTCTTAAATAATATATTGTTTTGTTTTTACCTACTTTTTAAGGTTTATTTACATAGTATCATCCTATATAAATTCTTTTGTGGTTCATGCAGTGTTATATTTCTCAGATTCATCCATATTGATGTGGGTGGCTGTAGTTCATTCATTTTTATTCCTATATTAATATGTCAAAATTCATTTATCTGTTCTCCTCTTCGTGGGTATCTGGGTGGTTTTTAAATTTTTGCTATTAGGGACAAGACAGTATTTGGGGGCATAGTCGTTTCTTCAGTTTCTTTAGGTTATTTATTTAGGTGTGGAAATGATGGCTCAATATGTATGTGTGTGTTCAACTTTACTAGATAATCATTGTTTTCTAAAGTATTGTGTCAATTGATGCTCCCACCAGACATGTCTGCAATTTCTAATTGCTTTATATCTTCATGAATACTTGGTATTATCAGACTTTTAAATTTCTGCCAGTATGGTGGGTGATGTGTCATTATAGTTTTAACTTGTATTTTTTTGATTGTTAATGATATTGAGAATCTTTTCATATATCTACCGGTTTTTGGTCACTCCTGAAAGATATCTATCTGTTCATTACTTTTTTAAAAAAAGATTTTATTTATTTATTTGTCAGAGAGAGAGCACAAGCAGGGGGAGTGGGAGAGGGAGAAGCAGGCTCCCGGCTGAGCAAGGAGCCTGATGCAGGGCTCAATCCCAGGACCCAGGGATCATGACCTGAGCTGAAGGCAGGCGATTAACCAACTGAGCCACCCAGGTGTCCGTGTTCATTACTTTTTATGCGTCTTTCTATTATGCTTTTTTCTATTTCCTATTGCTTCAGAGGCAGTTATATTTGTTGCAAATATCTTCCCCTAATGTTTGTACTAGGCTGATATTTACATTCTCTCTATGGTCATCAGATAAATAGAGCTGCAAAGAATGAAACTTCTGGATCTCGAACAAGTCATTTCATATGTTTGGGCTTCTGTTTCTGCTCAATCAAGTGAGCATTCCCACCCTACTAACAGTGAGTGATAGCAAAAGGGGTTTTTGTGCATGGAAACACATTTTGAAAGTAAAGCACCATACACAGATAGGGAAAGTCTAATTTTTTTCTACATTATCATACTGCCTCCATTTTTATACCATAACATATTCTCTTTTTTGTTGTTGGGCTGCTTTTTAAACATTGCACTTGGTACCTTTTGAAATTATTATAGGGGCGCCTGGGTGGCTCAGTTGGTTAAGCGACTGAAATTATTATAGACACTTTGTTCACTTATTATCTGTTTGTCTTTTTAGTTTGTAAGCTCCAGAGGGCAAGAACTTTCTCTTACTGGTTTATCATTGCATTCCTAGCAACCTGGACTAATGCCCGGCACATAGTAGGGACTCAAAAACGTTTGTGCAAATGAATGACGGAACCAATGGTGTTCATAGCAGTCATGATATCAATTGCTGTGCAGTTGTCCAAATGCCGTATTTAGGATTTGCTCCCTGTTCAGATAACTTTCAAACTCGTGTATTGTTCAGTGTATCTCTGGCCTTTTCCTTTCCAGGGAGGGTGGGTGGAACCACAGGAAGGGGATTGAGCCCTTGGGAGCCGAGAGCTCGGTTTTTAGATTTGTAGCTCGGGCCCCCGGTGGGCTGGCACTCCTCTGAGGGCAGATTTCTAGGGTGAGACCAGAGTTTCCCAGGCTTTTTTTCTCTGCCCTTCTGCATGGTTGCCGTCAAGTTTGCTGCTTTTTCAAACCCTGTTGGCTTTTGCTTTGTTGCTATAGAAACCAGAGCTGGTAGTTTGGGGGAAATGTGTGTGCATGTGAATGCCGGGGGGAGGGGTGTCGTGGAAGTGATGGAGCACCAGAGCTGGGTGAGGACGTGGAGGGAGGACACCACAGAAGTCTCCGTGAAGGCCCTGCCCACTTTGGAGGGTGCTCTCCTCAGAGAGCTTTTGATTTCGAATGGTGCACACTCGGGGAACAGGCATCCCTTTGTAGGTCTGCAGGGCTCCCCCTGGCACCGCTCCAGCCCTTCAGCGGAACATCTGGAAAGCTTTGGCCCCTCCCAGAGCCAAAGCCGCTGAGCCCTGGAGACAGAGATCAATGACCCCTTCTTGGCTGCTCCTTAACCCGTGTCCCAGACAAGTGCTTTTCTGGGAACCAGTGAGTAACGCGGATCTTTGATGCTGAGGCTTGTGTACTGCTGCAGTGACTTTCACTTTTGATAAGAGGGTGGGGGCAGAGAAAGGGTCTGGGGAGGGAGAGCAGTGAGAATTTGGCTTTTCAGGAAATCAGAACCCAAGTGGAGAGCCCTGCTTCCTCCTCACTGGGTTTCTGGCTTGGGAAAGCGACAAGCTGAGCTATTGCCTGATGTTAATGCTCTTTCATGCTGGGGCTGATATTAAGGGTGGGGGTGGGTTTGGGGCTAGAGACTAATTTGGTTCTGACCCCCACAGACAATCCTTGCAAGCCCTGGGAGAGAATTCTAAAAAAGCACAGGGTGATTTTTTTTTTATGCACATAATTTATCACACACTGGATTATGCTAAAGACAGTGAAGAGAATTTATGATGTATACTAGATTGGGGTAAATATGCCATGTAATTACTTGTTCTGCAGTAATGTTTTATAACTCACGTGTTAGATTGCACATTTAATATTTATCATAAAAATATATGTACAATGAAGAAATACAGAAAGAGCAGAAATTCATTTCTTACTAAATGGCCTCTTCCTACTTGGGGTCAGGTGTTCATGATCAGTTTACTTTCAGTGTCATTCAAATACGAGCTGTTTTATTGCACATGGTAGGTACTCAGTAAGTGCCATTTGAACTGTTGGCGGGAATGTACCTGGAGTTTCCCTTGATCCAGAAATTCTCCTGCAGGTTTATCCCTCTGGCAAAGACAAATTGCTGGATTTGAAACAGCGAAATATTGGAAACAAGCGAAAGGGCCATTTCGTACCTCCCTATAATGGAATAAGAACCATTACAAGTTTTTAGGCTGATTTTTATATATTAACGGAGAGAGATGTTCAAAACAAATGGTTAAGTAAAATAAGTAAGTTGAAATAGATTATGACATGATCCCATTCGTGCAAAAAGAAACACACACATATACAGGCTAGACTTGTGTACGTACACAAAATTTTACCTCTGAAAAGTTGGAATGGGAGCAAAGGACTTTTGCTTTCCCCCATATCCTTTTAGCTCAGTGACAGTTTTGTCTTGAGCTTATATTTGTAATCTGTTCATCTGAATTCCTCATCATGTTGCCTCCTAGTGTATATGACTACCTCCTCCGTCCCGTTTGCAGGTCTCACCCCTTCCCTAGCACCCCGGGACCCGCAGCAGGTGGGGCTTGGTCTCCTTTCTGAAGCCCCATAGGACTGTCTCTGGTTGTACAGCTTAGCAGTACCTTAGGCCTCTCTTAGGTTGTTCTCTGCCTCATTCACGGGATCAACAGCTCTTCAACCAGACCGTCAGGAGGGAAGATGGCAGTGTGTACAAGAAGGCATCAAGGTGCAGCCTGAGGGGCAAGGGTCTCTCTGCCTGGCCCTCTGGGCTGTGAGTGCCCCCAGAGCTGGACTCTGAGTCACTGACTTCTGCGGCCCATTTCCAAGGGCTGCAGTGCTGGGAAAACTTACTGCCTTATCCCCCTACAGGTGTTATGAATAAGGGCACAATACCCAGGTCTTTGTGTGCTGCTAGGACTCAGGGCAGATAGCTAATTACTAATGTCAACTCAGTTCCAGCCCCCAAGGCTGTACTTATGGGTGCGTGCACCTGTGTGTACACGCATGCGCGTGGGAGCACGCTCGCACGCACACGTGCGTTCATAATCACCTACTGAGCATGCCCCTGGGTTCCCAGCTCAGGAGAAGCTACGTCCTCGGTGAGCTCTGCAGAAGCTACATCGGATGCTGGAAACGCAGGTACCCTCCCACCCCAGGACAGAGCATTGTGGCTGTGAACAAAGAGCCTTCCTGGTTCTCTGTTCTACTCCCTGGTGCCTGTAGGCACCGCCGCCCCTTCCCCCAGCTTGCGGGAGCTCTGCTGGCGGAGGAGGGAGAAGTTGGGGATAGTAGGTGTGAGGTTGTGGAACAGGGCAGCCGGAACTGCAGTTTGTCCTGTTAATGTGTGTTTGGGGTTCCTGAAAGTTGGGTGTGCGGACTTAATTTCCTGGTATCTGTTAGCCTTCAGCCTAGACACCGTGGCTACTTTGTTTGGAAGAACTTGACTCTTCAGGACAGTGGAGGGTCTCAGGGCCACCCACTGTATATATAATGCCTATATAACATGGGCCTTGGTACTTCCCACATAAAGGTAGGAAAACGTCCCTGCATCTTCAAGGGTTTTAATGTTCAGTCCTGGAGACCAGCTTGTCTGCAAACACCTACCAGGGCAAACGAACACTTGCGAAGACCCGAAGTCTCCTCCACTGAATCTCTGCAGGCTGGAGTGGTGCCTGGCCTCCCCTCCTCCTCTCTGGAGTGCTCACTGGCCAGCTCTGGGGATGCAGCGATGAGTCACACAACTCTACTCACAGGCAGAGATGGGCCTTCCCTGGATGGGAGGGGACAAGTGGTCACAGATGGCAGGACTTGGCTGTGTAGGAGATGGGCTCTAAAGGGTGGGCAGTAAAGATGAGACCGGTATGCCCGGCTGTCCTGGACCTGTGGGAAAGGCCGCATTCTTGCAACCTCATGTGTAGCAGATGGGCCAATGGAAAGGCCATTGAGGTTTAAAGATTGACCCTGTCACTGGCCCACCTAGACTAGTACCTTACTTTTCCAGATTTCAGTTTCCTTACCTGTAGCATGGCAGCAATTAAACTGGCCTTCCCACATCCACTTTTTCAGGGGAATATGAATCTCTGCTTGTTGTTCAGCTGGTGAGAGAGGAAGCCAGTATTTGGTGTGGGGTCTGAACGGTTCCCCCCCACCGAGTTTGCTGCATTCTGCTCTCTCTGCCTGCTTTCTCTACCAGAATAGGCATCCGTGGCATCAGACCCATTGGCCTATAGGGGCTTGACTTCCTGATACTGAGTGCAAAATTTTCTGTGCATTCTGGACACACATTTTAAGGGCAGAAGGTCTTTTCTCCAGGTCTCAGAAGAATTCAAGACCTCAAAAAGCCTAACAGTAACTGCTCATGAGAACGGTGTTGGGTCCTACAGTGCCACCCTGGAGCGGCTTTTCTTCTTTTTCCCCTCCCCACCTCCCCATTTTAGGAATGAAATACTTGACATGATAGACTATTCTAAGCAATTATGTTTTGCTTGAAAGAAATGTAAAATGCTATAATAGAATTCTCAAATGTAAACTTGGTTGCCATCTCAAGGAGAATGTACGGAACACAACCAGCATGTTGAATGTCTTGGATGTTTCGATGAACATCCATCATTGGCCTATGCTTTTCTAAGGATCCCAGGTTGCTTTGTTTTTTAATTCCTCCCTGCCACTCCTGGTTAGTTTTCCTATGTCATGAGTTATAAAGAGATACCTGAATTTATGTATAATTGTTTGTGTGGGAGCCCAAGGATGGCTTCAGCTTCTCTTTTGAAGTCAGGTGCTGTTCTTATAATCATTACTTGTGGCTTGGGCAATACAGAGTCATGTTCTAGACTCCAGAGCAATGGGTCTTATATCAGCATCACCAGGAGGGCTGGTGAAAGTACAAATACAGCTTGCTGGGCCTCAACCCCCAGAGTTTCTGACTCTGTAGGTCTGGGATGAAGCCCCGAATTTACATTCTTAACAAGTTCTCAGGCCGAGGCCCCTGGTCAGGGGACCACGCTTTGAGAACCACTGTTTTAGAGTGGTACTTCTCAAACTTCAGTGTGTGTGTGTGTAAATCACCTAGAGAGGCTTGTTAAAATGTAAATTCTGATTCCAAAGATCTGGGGTCGGCCCCAAGATTCTGCCTTTTTAACCAGCTTCCGGGTGATGCTGGTCTGGGGAATATGCTTTATGTAGAAAGACTTTTAAGCAGGGCTTCTCAATTCAGACTGCACATTAGAATCACATGAAGAGCTGTGGAAAAATGAGGAAGGAACAAGAGGAGGAGGGAAAGAAAAAAGAGTTACCTATCACCCCAGACCCAGAGCTCTGGGAGTGGAGTCTGGCCGTAGGTCTAGCTCCCCAAGTGATTGGATATGCATTCGAGGTTGAGTAACTGGTTGTCAAGGTTGTGAAGTTGCTGAAAGTCTGTCCTCAAATGGAATGTTACAGTTTTGAATATTTGATTAGTGATTGGTCTCCAACTGTGGTTTCACATTTGAATCATCTGGAAAGCTTTAAAAGATATTGATACATGGATGAAATAATATGTCTGGGATTTGCTTTAAAATAATGTGGTATGTTAACTGGAACTTAAATAAAAACTTAAACCCCAAACAAACAAACATGGTGGTGGGGAGAAATGGGTAAGGGTACTGATCTGGGCTGTCCAGTATGTAGCCACCAGCCACTATGGCTTTTTGAATCGAAATGAAAAATGTTTAAAAACTGAAAGTGCAGTTCTTCCATGACACCAACCACATTTCAGGCGCTCTCAGTCACATGTAGCTAGCAGCTCCCATATTGGACAGCGCAGATATGGAACATTTCCATCACTGCAGACAATTCTGTTGGGTAGCACTGATATGTGGAAATGTGATGGGCCATGAGCTGAAAATTGTTGAGGCTGAGTGACTGGGTACCTGGGGTTCATTTCTTCTTGTTTACTTTATACGTCCTTAATTTTTTTCTATTATGAAGTGTTTTTAAAAGATGCCCAGGCATAAGGAGTGGGGCCCAAGCATCAGCGGGCTTTTGGCAGCTCCCCAGGTGATACCAAGGTTCAGCCAGGCTGGGAACCCACAGGGCTAATTGAACAGGTGGGCTTAGTAATGATGAGACCCAGCTGTGTTTTTTGACCTACGTGGCCTTTGCTTGGTGGCTGTTTTTCCTCCCTCATCTGGTTAATGAGGGTGGAGATAGTTGTCCTGCTTTCCTCTCACATGTGTAATAAATCTGGAGAGAGAAGAGTTGAAAAGACTTTAAAAATTGTCAAGCACTGAATATGCCTAAGAGATCTGTTGCTTTTCCTCGCCACAGTGAGGCCTTGGAGTAAGGTAATATTGTAATTAATAATCGTAAATAAAATATTGTAAATAATTTCGTAAATAAAAATAGAGGAGACCCAGTTAAATTTGAAATTTAGCTGAACTACAAATAACTTTTTAAATTTTTTAGTGTAAATATGTCCCATGCAATGTTTGGGACATATATATACTAAACGCTTATTTGTATTTTATGTGGCAACCCTGTTTGGCCCCTCTTTCCCCACTGCAGCCCAAAGTGGGTGGAGGCCCTGAGATTTTCTTTTGTAGCTGCACACCCGTGGGGCTCCCATTGTTTTGGGGGTTTTTTTCTGTTAACCATCGCTATAATTTGAGACCAGGATAACAGAGGGAGTTGGAGAGCTTGCTTATAAAATTCAATGAAGGAATATCTGTTTATTTAGATCTTCTTTGATTTCTTTCATCAGAGGTTTACAATTTTCCTCCTATAGATCATGTACATATTTTGTTAGATTTAGATCTGTTTGTACCTGAAGGGTTTTTATGGGGGGCGGTGCTAATGTGTTTTTAACTTCAAATTCCAATCGTTCGTGGCTAGTATATAGTAAAGCAGTTGCTTGTATTATGCAACCTTGTTCTAATGGCTTATGAGTTCCAGAGTGTCTTGTCAGTTATTTGGGATCAGCAGCTCCCTGAGGGGGGAGTTGGGTTTAGAGGGAGGAATGAACAGGTAGAGCACAGGGGATTTTTAGGGCAGTGAACTATTTTGTGTACAGTAATAAGGGACACGTGTCATTATATATTTGTCAAAACCCATAGAACATAACAATACAGAGTGACTCCTAAAGTAAACTGTGGAGGCTAATGTATCAGTATTGGTTCATCAGTTGTAACAAATGTGTACCACATGAATACAAGATGTAAATCATAGAGGAAACTGTGTTTCTGGGGGCAGGGGATATTTCAGAACTTTCTACTTGCTGTTCAATTTTTCTATAATCCTAAAACTGCTCTAAAATCTATTTTAAAAATGATAGAGGGCTTTGGTGAAATGAAGACGGCCAGGGTTGGCACGTTTTGAGTCTAACCTCAGCTGAAAGGGTGACCTGCCTCATGATTTGATCGTGTGATGAACCTGGGTTTCTTTTAGTTTCTTTCTTGGTGTGTAGGCTAAACATGTCTTTTTTTTTTTTTTTTCCCTCCCTGTCTTTCAGGACTTGAGTGGATTTATAAGGTGCTAGCTAGCCTATGTTTCTAGAATAAGAATGAAAAAGAGATTCCAGTAATGGTTACAGCATTCATAAAATAAAATACCACCTTAGAATCCATGTCGCAAGGAGAGTGGTTAGGAAAGGCTAGAAGGAGTGGAAGCCTCCATTTCCCCATCTGGAAATGGGGATGATAATTCTGTCTCTCCTCAGGCTGTGGAAATTAAATGAGGCAAAGGGCATCAAGTGCTGGGTACCATGTGAGGGCTCAGTGATTACAAAGACACTGGATCTTTTTTAATTTTTTTTAAAGATTTTATTTGACAGCACAAGTAGGCAGAGTGGCAGGCAGAGGGAGAGGGAGAAGCAGGCTCCCCACTGAGCAGGGAGCCCGATGCGGGGCTCAATCCCAGGACCCTGGGATCATGACCTGAGCGGAAGGCAGAGACACTTAACCAACTGAGCCACCCAGGCGCCCCTGACACTGGATCTTTGAAAAGAGTAAACCCAGAGGACCAAGGGCAATTAGGAGGAACAGGCTTCCCAGAAGATGGTGAGTGAATGCCCTTTCCCCAGCTGTGTCCGCAAACAGTGCAGCCCGGTTATCGGAGACATTGTGGAAGGGACTTCTCAGAGTAGAGTGCCCCAGGGGCTCCCAAATACTTCTTGTCTTCAGAGATTCTGGGGTGTCCTATTCCTCTCAGAGGGACTGTCATTAGATGTGGAATGAGAAAGTTGACCTCTCATGAACCATGGAGATGGGGAGAGACCTTCTCTGCCCCACTTCCTGCCCCTAGAGAGGATCTCATTTGCGAATGGCTCTGGCTTTGAGAGTATTTTATGCCCTCCCTGCTGGGGACAAATGGAAGGTCTAACAGGTTCACACACAAGCCTGCAGCTGGGGCCCAGGATCTGTGTCTGAAGGTACATTTAAATGGGTAAAACCCTTTACCTGTTGGAGATTAAATGCTTTGAGACCCGTAGTTAGATAATCCAGCACTAAGGAAAAAATATAAATAATTGCTCTGTTGCTTTAAACTTCTCTTGATAGAAATTAAAGCTTGTTTTCTCAGCAGCAGGGTGATTTTAAAAACATTTTCTGAGGAGTAGTTGGGTTTTTTTTTCCCCTGAGTCCTCGAGAGCAGGTGATTTAGAAGCATCTCTATAGGAGATTAAATGGAATTCAGGTAAACAGCTGAAGGTTTTACATCGGATTAAGTTTTTTAAAAAGCCATCCTAGGGGGTATTTTCCTTTGCGGAGATGAGGGTGCAAAGCAGCGGCTTTGGAAGCCGGATCAGTGGTGAGGAGCAGACTTCTCTGTAGTCCCCTCCCAAGACAGTGCCCCAAGGATGGAGACGGGCCTTTTTCATGCCTGCTGGAATCGTCCCCTTAGGCACTGAGATGTTTGCTGTCTGGGTCTGGTGACCAAGTGGAGAAGGAGCAACCAGGAGATGTTGGACCAGCTAGACCAGTGATCCACAGAACTCCACAAATGTATTGAGCACCTACCTCATGCCAGGCACTGTAGTAGACACTGGGGCTATAATGTGGACAAAACATGAAAGTCTCTGCCCTTGTGACGCTTTCATTCTGGTGGAGGAGTCAGACCACAAACACAATAAGTGATAGTTTGTTACCTAACTGTAACTGCTAAGGAGAAAAAAAGTGAAGAAAGGGGGATATGGCTTTTAGGGGGTGGGGTACCCTGAGATGTTAGGGGACCGGGGAGACCTTTGAGTACAGTCCTGAAGGAAGCAAGGGGATGAGCTATGCAGGAATGGAAGAACATTCTGGGCAGAGAGAGCAGCAAGTAAAAGGCCCAGCATGGAAGGAAGCCAGTGTGCCTGGAGCAGAGAGAAGGAAGAAGCAAAGGGTACGAAGCAAGGTCAGAGGGCAGCGGGGAGCTGGCTTATGCATGGCTTTGCTCTGAAGTAAGGTGGGGGCCCCTAGAAGGTTCTGAGCAGAGGAGAGGGGATCTGGGTTTTAACAGGATCATCCTGGCTACTGTGTAAGAGTGGACAGTAGAGTAGCAAAGGCAGAACCAGAGGCCTAGTAGGAGCCCCTGCCATGAGTCAAGCCAGCAGCAGGATGGTGGTGGCCTCCATCAGGGTGATGGGGTTGATAAGGAATGGGATTTTGGATACATTTGAGCAGGTGATTTAAGAATTTCACTGATATGTTGGAAGTTGTGAGATGAAGGGAGAAATTAAGGATGATCCCGAGTTTTGGTCTGAGCAACTATACGGATGGAGTTGCCATTAACGGATATGGGAGAGACTGAGAGGGGTGGGGGGTATTTTGGAGCTCCACTTTGGCCCCGTTTAATTTGAGATGTTTGGGAGTTGTTGAGGACAGATGTCAAGTAGGCCGTAGGATGTATGTATGTCTCTGGTGTTCAGGGGAGAGGTCTGGGCTGGAGATGTGAACTGAGCAGTCGTGAGCAGGTAGGTAGTCTATAGAACTGTAAGTCTGGCAGAGAGCATGACACCTGGGAGCTGGAAGGGTCCTTAGTGGCTGCCTGGTTCAAACTTGTCATCTTCTAAAAGGAAACTCCATGACCTAGAAGTAAAGGGTTATACCTTAAGTTAGTTGGAAAATCTGGATTAGAACCCAAGTCTGCTAAGACCTACCACATTGTGAACCTTTCTGAGTCTTAACCCTTCCCTCTGTATAAAACAGGGCAACTATCCCCTCGTCGTAGCTCTGTTGGGCGGCTAGGTCAAATAGTGGTGTAGGGTGCCTGGGGAGGAGGAGCTGGCGCTAAAGAGACTGTCAACAAATGTTCTATCAAATCATGCCACCCTGTAGGGAACTTTCTACTTAAGACTCCAGACTTGCTCCAACCTTCCATCTTTCAAGCTCCTCCTTCTGGGTGGGACCTTTAGGGTGGTTCCTTCTCTCCGGGTCTCCTCCCTTCCCTGCCTTTTCTGGGGGTAGGATTAGATCATCAAGGGGCTAGATCCCAAGTTGCTGGATGGGCTACCCTGTAGGGCTTTAACTAAGCTCCAGAGGGCTCCATTCCTGCTGGTGATGAAAAGAGGAGCCTGGGGGGGCTTCTGTGATTACCTTGCCCTGAACTTGTACCTGTCCTCCCACCTGCCACCCTGCTATCTTCAAGGCTGAAAGAGGGAAGAGGCTTCTCAGCCTACAGTGGGCTGTCAGCTCTCCAGTAGGCCCTCCCTACAGTTGGACAGAGCCTCACAGAGCTGGTTTTCCAGTGTGTCACTTGCCTCTGAGCCAGTTGCCCCCCTTTCGGGGGCCCCCTTCTCCTTTATTCTTACTCTCTGATATGGGGCCTCAGAGAGTCACATGGCCACGAGATGTGTCCAGTATCTAGCTAAGGTGCCCCACTTGTTTTATTAAAGTATCGCTTAAGGAACCCTTGCCATTGGGTTCTAAATTCCTGGTGAATAAATGCAGCTGGTGGCTTGTCGTTCCAACAAGCTGCATCCCACTGTGTGTGGGGGGGGGGCGGGGGGAGGATTCCTGCTTTCTGCTCACTTGGCACTGGATCTCCTAGATTTCAGAATATGCTGCTGAACAGATGGCACCTGGGGATATTGGGGATTTAAGTGCCTCATTCTATCTGGTTCTGGCTTGTTTTAATTTGGGGGTATAGCTTATGTCTATTTGGCCTTGTTGCAAGCAGGTGAGAGTGTCCTGTATTTCTTATTTTGGTGGGAGGAAATATATACATACACAGATGTAGGAATTCGTTATGAAATAGGTATGCACATATGTGTGTGCCTATAAATATAGATTGAAAACCCCAAACAGGTGCACCTGATCTCCACAGGTCCCCTTAGAAGCTGCAAGATGGAGCATTTGGCTGGTGTGGACATGAGGGACTCAGGTGCACAGGCCCTGGGCAGCTCTTCCAGGTGAGACCCAGTGCAGAAATGGTACAGCAGAGTCTGAGAGGAAAGGGCAACCAAATGCAGATTTTCTAGTCCATTCGTAGAGAAAGCCATACATTGGAGGCCAAGGGGCAGCCAGCAATGTTTGTGGTAAAAAACTCCCAGTCCACATAATCTCTGTCTTGGTTAGTTTCTTCATCTGTTGCCTGGGGTCGTGATGATTTAAAGCTTGCTAATTCAATGCTCACAACTCTATTGAAGACTCTTCAAGTTGGGGACCAGTTCTAGGGGCCACATGCTAAGGAGGATGTTGGCACACCATAGCCCAGCTCTGGAGGGAACCAGGAGAGGGGTCCAGAGGCTCTGAGGAAGGAAGCTTGAGGGAGGAGACACCTGGCACGTAACAAGCCCTCAAGGCAGCCATCTCCAAGGGAAGGATGGTTATATAGATGAGGGATTCATTTTGTTCTGCATAGATTAGGAGAATAAAGAGCAGTGGGGTACGATGCAAGGTAAAGGTTTGCCCACAGTTAACCTGGCTGCTTTGTGAAATAATGAACTTGCATCCCCCACGTGTTCTTATAGATGTCAGCTAACCTTCTTCCTACAAGGAGTCTAGTAATGCCTGGGAGCTTGGACTTAATGGGTTTTCAAACTCCTCGTGACATAATATCTCTTCCTAGTTAAAAGTGCTGAGTCCTTTGTATTTCCCACCATGCTAGGCAGATACTCAGTCCTCATAAAATGCTAAATAAATGTTAATAGTCCAGTGGGCAGATTTTAGAATTTCAAAATTAAGCCAGTTTCTGAGGAGTTTGGTAACCGTGGTGGGAATAATCTTCTATGGGGCTTGAAAATCCACTTTCACTTCCCAGATTTTGGTCCCTCTGTCTGGGGAGTGGGAAGTAAGCCATACTTCCCTGTACACCGCTGAGTATGAGGGGTAGTAAAGAAAAAACAAACAAAAAAACCAGTGGCCCTGAAATCAACAGTGGTCTAACTGGTCTCCCTACTTTCAATTCCTCTCTTATTTCATCTTTCACAGTCATGCCTGAACAGTTTTAAATGCACTGCTCATCAAATTACTCTCCAGCTTAAAATCCTTCAGCAGTCCCCTGTCACCTGCAACATGCAAATCTACATTCCTTTATCAGAATACAAGCCCTCCACCATCTGGCCCCTGTGTTTCTTCACAGGTCACCTTCAGCTTATTCTCACCTCAGAATTCATACTCGAGCCACATTATTTCCCAGATGGACCAAGTTGCTCTTAGACACACTAGTTTTTTTATTATTTGTGCATAAGTGTATCGTATTGCAACTTGAGTTCCTAGATTGTGTCTTCTGTGCTTCTTCTAATACTTTTCAACCATTTAGGATAAATTCTATGATTGTTTTCTGGCCTCTGTGTGGTGTGGCCAACCCTACCCCTCCAGGCTCAATTTAGGCCATATTTTCCTTTCATCTCTACACCTCACTGCACTGACTTTCTATCATTTCTGCTTTCCTACTGCTGGGCCTTTGCAGATGTCATTATTTCTACCTTGAAAACTATTCTTGGTCAGGTCAACAGCTTCTGATTCTTTGTTATACCTTGTCTCTTGTGACTAGCATACTGCAGGATTTTTAAGAATCCGGTCTCACAGTCCTTGTCTTTTAACTAGAATATCTATATCTACTTACATTTAATGTAATTGCTGATGTATTTGGGTTTAAACCTAACATTTTTATTCTTTCTTCATCTACCCTTGTTTCTTTTTCTCTCCTTTCTTGAATTTTTAATTTTTAATTTATTATTATTATTATTATTATTTTTTACCATTTTCTCCATTTACTAGTCTGGAAAATGTCCACTTTCTACTCTTTTAGTGATAATCTTGAAATTACCATGTAAATATATTGATACCTACTTTTCAAATTTTAAAGTTTAATCAAACTTTACCCTCTTTTCAGATAATACAAGGATCTTAGAATAATTACATTTATTTTCCCCATGCTCAATCTTACATGCTGTTGATGCTGAAGATTTTAATTATATTAAAGGAAACTCTATAAAACATTACAATTCTTGTTTTATGCAGCCAGTATTTTTGTTGATAGTGCCACCTATTTACCACTTTCTTTGCCCTTTGTTCTTTCTTGTACTTCAAACCTATCATTTAAGATACTTCTGCCCAAAGCACATCCTTTATAAGTTTCCTTACAATTCACATTTCAGTATGCTGATGGCAAACAGTCTTAGTTTTGCTTGAAAGTATTTTTCATCACTTTTATTCTTGAATGATTTTGTTGTTGTTGGTATAGAATTCTAGGTATGGAGTTATTTTCTTTCAGCATATTAAAGGTATCATTCCACTGCCTTGCATTGTTCTCATTGAGAAGTCCCCTGTCAGTCTGTCACTCTTTTGAAGGTAATATGTTTTTTTGCTTTTTTTTCAGGATCCCTTTAAGATTTCTCTCCTTATCGTTGATGGTGTACATTTTAATAGTGATGTGTCTAGGTGTGGCTTTTTATTTTTCCTTCTTAGGATCAAACTGAGTTTCAAATTTATATATTGATATTTTTCAAAAGTTCTGGAAAATTATCAGCCTTTATCTCTTCAGATATTCCCTCTACCTTATTCCCTTTTCTCTTTCTGAAATCTTGATTACATCACCCCTCATTTTCTCTCTTTACATCTTCTATCCTCTCTTCTGTATTTTCCATCTTTTTTGTCTTTTCATGATATACTCTGGATAATTTCACCTGATTTTTCAAGTTTTTCTTCAACTATAAGTTGGTATTAAACTCTTGAGTTTTAAATTTTTGGTACTATATTAATTTCTAGAATGTCTATTTGGTTCTTTCTTAAATCTTCTAGGTCACTAGTTTTCCTATACCTGGCACATAATTTCCAAGTGGTCTTCTTAAAATCTTTTCACATTGTAAGCATGCTTTATAGTCTGATAGTTCCAATACTCGAAGCTTTTGTACTTCTGTTCTTACCATGTTTTTTTTTCATCTAGTTCTTACAGTGCCTTGTTTCCTTGCGGACTCGGTTATCTTTGGTTCATTGTGCTGATTTGTATTTGGGACCTCTTATGAAGGTGCCTTCCTCTAGTGTTTGTTTCTGCTTATTGCCTGGCATTCAGAGCCAACTTAAGCCAAGTTTAGGGTTTGAGTCTCTTGTCTTATTCCATCCAGATCCAGGTTGCTATTTCTGTCTTAGTCTGTTTGGGCTGCTGTAACAAAATACCATAGATTGAGTGGCTTATAAACAACAGAAATTTTTCCAAATTGGCAAATACCCTCAGGGCAAAAGTGGCTTCCTGGTTTCCTTTTTTCCTCAATTTCCCTAGTTCTTGGCTACTATCTAATCTATACTTTGATGCTTTAAAGAAGAATTTTATCTGGCATTTTTTTAAATCTGGTTGTTATTTTTAGTGGTACAGTTGGCTCACATAACCTAGTAACCATTACCAGAAACTGGAGATCTCACTTTGAATGTCACTTCTCCTGGCAGAGAATTGGTGAAGTCTAGTCTTAATTAGGTCTCCTCTATGTACACTTCCATAGCCCTGTTTTTAGCTTCATGACCTTTATCTCCATTAACAATTTTATATTTATTTTTATGACTAAAAAACCTGCCTGGATGGCTGTGTGAGGGCAGAGAGTGCATGTGGGTCCGCACTTAGCACAATGGCTAGTTCATAGCGGGTGCACCATAAATACCTGGTCTCTAGAAAAATGAATGTAGTGGAGTATTTGTTGGTATGTAGGTACTGGCTAGATGCAAGGGAACCTGGTGGTTTGAAGCCAGTTCTATCAAGATGCATAATTTGTCACATTTTCATAGATCAGTGAGAACTAGATATTAACAGCTCAGAACAGCTCTATCAAGATTTCTGGGTGCATTTGCCTCCAGGGACTGCAGCTGGTATCTGAATGTGCCCACCTTCTCCTGCTCTATGCAGTATCTGCCAGGAGAAGCTGAACCACAGAATTAAGGCACCCCATATATAGAACATGCTGTGTTTTAATTTTGTCCTGTACATACTGAAAAACAAAGGGTGAGGCACACGTGCAATCTAGGTGTACACAGTTAAAAATCTCTACGTGTACACATTCGAAGTTGACAGAACTTCCAGGCCTCGTTACTCTATTTTGATAACATGTAATGCTGATAACCTTTAAGTGCCCAAGTCAGAAGTGTATGAATATAGCTATTACTATTACTGCAATTTAAGTTTTGGGATTCACAGTTCTTAGTAGGTCCTCAGCAAATGTGCATTAAGTAATTTTAGTCAATAATAGCCAACTCTTACATAGTGTTTACTACATCCCAAGATGTGGAGCCCGACGTGGGACTCGATCTCACGACCCTGAGATCATGACCTGAGCCCAAACCAAGAGTCTGATGCTTAACTGACTGAGCCACCCAGGCGGCCGTTAAGTGGCTTTTCTGAAGCTACCCAGGGCTGTGTGCTACTGTGCACGTTAGCCAGAGATTAAGAAGCTCGGTGGTAAGTTGAGGACCTCGGGAGCTTTGTGCATCATTATGCCATAGGCTCTGTAGAGGCCTTTTCCTGACTTCCTTTGGATTTATGAGTTCTTTCCAAAATAATATGTCAGGTCTGGCTGGCTAAGGGGAAAGGCGTTTCTGTGGAAAGAAAGAAAACCAAACATAAGTAAATTTTTTTTTTTTTTTAAGTTGAAAGATAAAATTGCTACTTTAGAGTGGTTTCTCCTCTTTGGTGACTTGTCTCACCTACTTCCTTCACATTTCATGGGGATGGAATTAATCCTATATGGAGAGCAGGTCCCAGATTTCAGGGTGGGGACATGTCTGTGTAGAAGCTGTGAAGGGACACCCGTGAGGGAATGCGACATCCTTGCCCTGATGGTCTCAGGCACACAGCAGTCTGAGGCTGTGTGATGCTTGGCGGTTTCTTCACTGGATGGGTTACTCTGTGGGGTTGGGTCCTCCTACAGCTGCTGAGATTGAAGAATAGAAAGATGACTTAGGGCTTGGCATTCAACGACTCAGGAAGAACGATGTTTGGGGAAATTCTCATTGCAGGATAAAAAGGCATGGATTGCCTCCCCCCGCATGCCTTTCCTCACCTTGCTAGTGGGTGGGCATTTTTCTTTTCCTGAATTACCCTGAAAATTGGCCTTGTTCTCAGGGACTCCCTGCCACCCCCCCAGGGGACCTGCCCCCAAATGACGGAGCAGGATTAAGAGGCAAGTGAACGGAAAGAGCCTGCCTTGTGAGTTAGAATTCAAGATCCCACCTGCCCCTTTGGGCCTGCCCCGAACTCTTCTTTTTAAATCTTCTTGTGGCACCTCTGAGTTTGCTGCTTCCGGAGTAGCTCTGGCTTCTGTCATCAGCCCCGGTGGGACAGACCTGTGTGGAGGAAGGTGGGCTCCATTCAGCAGGACTTGGAAGTTGTTAATAACGCTGGCCACTACTTGGAAACATAAAGGCTTGCCATTTGTTCATTTGGCAGAGCTGGACGGAAACCACAAGCCACAGCAGTGTGTGACAATGACCAGTCACCGCGAAACTATTTGGCTATCTGGACCTTAAATCTTAGGAGGTAAAAAAAATAATAATAATCCTCACCTATTCACATTCCTGTCTTAGTCCTCTATTTAGGGATTCACCCTCACTGCTGCAGCCAGCCATTGTGCCTGGTCATTGTGTGCGTTCACTGCATTTCAAGCCTGCCATTTGGGGGCTACCCTAAAAGATCGCTCATGAGTAGAGCCAAGCATGGATTTTGAGTTTGTAGGGATTAACTGGACATTGAGTTTGCATCGATTTGAAAGCTGCAGAGCAATTGCAGGGCGTTTCAGAGACGATTTTGAGGGCCTCGTAGGGGCGACTCTTGGCTGGCCCCAGGGTGTGGTGAGTGCCCCAGGCCCATGACGTGCTCCCAAGCTGTGGCTGGTGGCTAATGCCCTGAGGGAGCCAGGCCTCAAGTATGGAAGGCGCCTGGGCTGAGCTCCCTCTGTGTTAGGGTCTCTCTGCATTTGTCTTTCTGGTTGACTCCTCCCCCTCGCTCCTCTTTATGAGGTTTTGCTTTTCTTGGGCAGAAGGAGTTACATTTATACTGTATTTTTTCATGCATTTACAGCTCTTCTCCTGAGGGCTGAAAGGGAGCCCGTACAACTGCAGAGCCTCTTTCCACCCCTACACGGATGGTGTCAGTCAGTACCTCGGGAAGGAGCAGTTCTCCCTCCCTGTCCTCCTGTGGGAAGGGCAGGCTGGGCTGAAATATCCGTTCCTGCACGGCCACAGTGGGCACGGGAGGTGGGGGCTTAGCAGGCAGGGGAGCGGCTGGGAGACCATCCCTTCTCCCTAGCGTCTCCTGGAGAGATGCCCAGGCTCCAGCTTTGGGGAAAGGTCCTGGGAATCACTCCTTGGACGTTGCTTCCCTAATTAACTGTCAAGGTTCTGCAGAGCTGAGGTTTATTTTTTTCCTTTCCGCAGAGCAGCTTGGAATCTGTGAGCCTGCTCAAGGCCTTCTGGGGCACAGAGCTGGTTTTCGGCAAATGCCTGGAGAATGGATGGCTCTGCGGATGGCTTATCAGCCCTTGTCTCTGCTGTGCACTTTCTAGGACACCTGTTTTTGCAAATCAAGGCTGTTGTGAACATCTGGGGGCCTGAAACCAGCCCAGTTTTGGTGGAGGGGACAGCCTGGAGAGACGCTGGGAATAGCAGCCAGGAAGTGGAATGAGAGGGTTTCTGGGTTCAAGTGCTGTCTACCACTGGGCAAGTGACTTGACCTCTCTGAGTTCAGTTTCCTCTTCAGGAAAATCAGATACTACTTATTCATTTGTTGAAAGGATGCCTATGATAATGTCTTCCTTTTTATTAATGGGTGGACCAAGACCCAGAAGTGACCTGCCCGATGTTCCCAGAGGGCAGACCGGATAGCAGTGACAAAGGAGGCCTGGGCTCAAGTCCAGGTCCCCCCACTGTGGCCCCTGTGGCTCCGGGCAGGACATTTAGCCTTCAGCACCTCCATGTCTGTGTAGGTAAAGCAGGAGCAGTCCCCGTCTCTGGAGTATCTCGTCCTGATGGCTGTGGCAGTGTTAGAGGAAGAAAGGGGGGCCGTGTGTGCCGTGTAAACGGATGGAATGGTACAGCTGCTGAGCACTGTGCCTTTACAGCTTCCTGCTGATGGAGCAGGGCTGACACTGAGCCTTCCTGGCCTGTAGGCTCTTAAATGGATTCTGAAACGTGCTCATGGCTGGTTTTTCTAATTATAAGGGCATACTCCGGGTAAAAATTCAGCTAGGGCAGAAGGGTATACGATGGAGAGGGAAAGGCACCCCTGCCCCGGTCATCTTTGTTCTCCAGAGAGGACTTGCGTTTCCTTCTTCTATAACCTTCCAGAAACTGGGCACATGGACACAGACATGAACTTGTATAAGTTTGCAAGCTGCATCTAATCTCTTATAGATGGGCTTGGATCTTTTTTTTTTCACCAAGAGCCCAAATGTTGAAAACCCCACTCATTCCCAGTATTCCAGTTATTAGAAGCAGTGCCGTAATGAGCAGAGATCTACTTCTATCTTGGTACCCCTAGATTAAAAAAAAAAATATGCTGAAAGCAGCGCTTAGCAGCTCAACACTTTCAGAATTATCTCCTTTGCATTTGGCAGAAAGGATCTCTCCTCAAAAGGAATTATGTTGTTAATACTGTGGTTTTCCACTGCTCCACCCAGTTAAATTTAATCACACCATGTGACTTCCAAATAAAATGATGTGTGTGTCTGGAGGGAAGGACCTGACAAAGCTTCCCTTTTTTTAGATCCGAGAGAATACAGCAAAGCTCTCTTCAGGCAGCCCTGTTTTCAGAGCCTTCTGCTCGGAACATTTATATTTGCAGCTAACTCTTCAGTGTCCTTAGAGGAAGCTGTTGCCATTCACTGGATTGTCGAAGGTGGCTGTCTGTATTTTAAAACATTGTCTTCCTACACACAAAACAAACCTGGCCAACTTCATTTCAAAAAGCAGTTCATCTCCATGAATTCCTTTATCCCTCTGATTGCATTTGACCTGCCTGGCGCTTTGGGCAGTACATAATCCTACCTTACCCAGATTTCTTTGCCTGTCATTGACCCCATATGGGGTTTAGTTCTCTGGTTCAAGCAAACACTTCAGACCTAAAGTGCATCTTCATCCTCAAGTGAATCTTTTAGGGTCAGGGCAATCCCGATCATCATTTTGTAGCGTGAAATATTTTCTCTTACGGTTTTAAAAAAAAATCCACAGATTTGCAGGGTTTTAGTGCTTTGATTTTTATGTTGATATTTTTCCAAAAGGTTATGCATAAGACCAGTTAAGAAGCTAAATCTTATTTTAAATGCACTAGAGAGGCTAAAAGGAATCCTGTCGAGGTATGTGTTTTGTTTTGGAAGGCTTTTTGGTAATGTAAGTGCAAGAATCCGGTGTGGAGAGAATGTTGGGCCCACCCCTCTTGAGGGCCTGGAGCCTTTCCTCAGGACTCTCTGGTCAGTGACCTCCCCATCATCCCCTGCTTCTCTTTCCAGAGGCCTGCCTGGGCCTCTTGCTGCTGACCCAGCTCTTGCTGGCAGGTCTGACCCTTACCTGTGCTGGGCCCATGGGTTCTGGGCTCCACATGCTGGCTGACTTCTGTTCTGGTCCTGGAATGCATGGTGAGTTGATTGCAGAACAGTCCTTAGCCCAGGGAACTCTGGCTGCATGATTCTCTGTCCCCTCCTGTCATTTGTCCCAGTTCCTAACCCACTGCGCCTCTACCCACTGAGAACGCTGAGCCACTTCGCCTTGGTCTGGCCACGGCCTGCTGTCCTGCCCGTTAGACTGTTTCTTCCTGAGAGCCCCTTGGCCGGCCTGTGGCTGTGTGTTCTCTTACAGCAGTTTGAGATTGTGTCAAGAGGATTTGCTTCGAGGGGTCATGGCATTTTAAGGTTAGCACTGAAACAAACCCTCCATATTGATTTCCTGTTGTGTCAAAAACTGAAGAAACAGGAATGATGCTTGCTTAAAAACAAACAACAATAACCACAACAAAACCCCCGAACTGTGAAGGTAGAGGAAATATTGCAGCCATCTTGTGGGATGGCACAAAAAGACAAGGGGCATGAAAACAATAACCCTGCAGTGGGTCTTGATAGTACTGTTGAAATGAGCTGATTTAAAAAACAAAAACAAAAACAAAAAACAAACTTGCCAGTGCTTGGCTATAATCTACAGGAAGCATTGCACTTCAGTGCTCTGATTTTTTTTTTTTTAATGAGGCTCATGAAGCTTTGTCTCTAAATGCCAATGTGCTGAAAATTAGGAGTATTAAAGATTTAGCAAGTATATTTAAAAGTATGGAAAAAAGGTTCTTTTCTTGATTATGACTTCTGGATCCTAGTACTAATATTAATTAGTAGTAACAAATGCCATCCTTTAATAAGAATACTCTCTCCCCACCCCTTGCACAAAGACCTTTCAGGTCTACCCTTCCTTCCTATCTCCCTATGGGGTGGAGGGTGCCATTGTCCCCACTGGGCAGAACAGGGGTCTACAACTCACTGAGTCTAAATGGCATGGGTTGCAGTTAGAACCCAGGTATATTGCTCCTTCCTGTAAACTCTGCTGCCTGAGCTTTATGTGGTTTCTACCACTGGTGGCCTCTAACCTATAGTTGCTACTCCAAAGGGGTTTTGGCATCGTTACTTGCTCGGGTGGCAGGCATCTGGTTGACCTGACCCACGATGCATGCTTGGTTGCAGGAGGCCAGCTTTGCAGGTTTTCAGCATTTTGCCTTCAGTCAGCCATATGGAAGGCTTTCTACCTGGATGGAATGTAGACAGTGACTATTTAGAATCCCATGGCCATGAAGGTGAGCCTGAGAGGCTGGATCATCCTTGCTGACAGGCAGACTGGGTTGGAGTGTTGATCAAGGTTTAGCTGCAGGAAGCAGAATCCACTGTAGCAAACTCAGGGAGGATTTATTGCAGGGAATGAAATGGCTTGATTATGAAGAGTTCTGAAGACACTGTTCTCTAGGTGGAAAGTTCAGAAATGAGTGTCCCAAGGGCCCGCTAAGGAGCTAGACCACCAAGGAAGCTGCTGCCACCTCTACGGTGATGAAGGAGCTTCTCCAGGACCACATTGGGACTGCCATGCTTGAGAGGCTGGCTTGATCAAAACCAGGCCACCCTGCTCTGATCTGCACCTGCACACAGGTGGGTGTCCTAGTCCTGCCTCCTTACACCTATAAAGTTGGCACCTGCATGCTGAAACCTCAGCTAAAGCCATCGTAGAAGAACCGACTGCCTCCTGGACTTTGCTTGCTGAGGAAGGAGCAGCAACCGAGAAATATGGTCTTTGCCTCACTTTTGCTTTCCACATTTCCCAAAAAGTACATATGAACGGCCACACTGAACTCCCATCTGGAACCTTAGCTGTAAGAAATCTGGGAGATGTGGTTCTAGCTTTCCATCCTCTGCTGGACAGGTGGGCACACGAGGAGGAGGGTAGCATGTGTGTTGAAAACCAATCCTTCATATCCCTCATTCTTGATGATCAGTAGAAACAGTAGACCTTGATTTTTCAGAGTCAGCTGACAAGGACAGAATGGAGATTATAGCCATTATGATCTGGATTAGGGAATGGTCGTGAATCTTTTGGGGTTGTGTGTTGATGACTCCAGATAACAGGCAGCAAAGAGTTAGACGTGGCAAAGGCTACATGTCTGTTCTCTGGCTTCTGCTCGGCTTCTTTGGGACTGAGAAGCTGTAGCTGCAATATCCCAAGGGGGAGTTCTAGAGAACTCTAATCTCTCTGGATGCTATTAGGGGAGACAACACATTACGGGCCCTAATTGCAGTCTTTACTCACGTGTGTGCAAACCGCTCTTCGATGACAATACAGAATGCAAGTGTTCCCCAAACGTGGTCACAGGAAAGCCCCACTTTTAAAAGATGTAGAAGTAGTGTTTGCCCACACATGTAGAAATACTGTTTCAAAGAGGAAGCAAGGGAGTACCTTGGAGAAGAGGTTTACTTCCAAGGAGCTGACCTTTTCAGTAGCCTCAATCAGGAACATTTACCATCAAAATGATTTTCCTAAAGGAGGGTTGGTGTTCTGCCCTTCAAGGACAAGCTGAAAGGAGACCTTTACCTGTCTGGTGAAATGAGCCTGTGTGGACAGAGGGGATTCTCTTAGGCGCCCAGATGGCCTGAGAGCCCTCCCTGGGGGCCTCTCAGGAGGTAGCCCTCTGATCACTAGGAGAAGTTACAACAATAACAACATGTTCATCAGTTGTAGGCCACGTCTCCTGTGTGTTGCTGTTACCGAAGCATGGTGGTGCAGGGAGGGGATTGCATTTGGCTCAAGGAAAATAAGGGCAGCAGGTGAGGGAGCTCAGAGTCTCCGGTGAGTGTCCTGGGTAGAGGAGGGGGTGGTGGGCATGTGAGTGCAGGAGACCTCCGTGAGGGACAGCTGCAGCTGAGGGCAGGCCAAGGCAGAGCCCTGCTTATAAGAATGTGCAGCCCGGGTGGCCCAGAGCCCAGAGATGGTGACGAGAGTCGGACCAGCAGTAAACGTGATCAGTAAGCACCTTCTCAAAATCTGGTGATGCAGAAGAGGGTAAGAGAGGAACCCCTCCAGAGATGAACTTCTCTCTTAGAGTTCATCTTTCATTGGTTTTCATTTTCTGCCTTAACTTTCTTAAGCCAGTCCTCTTTGAAGTTTCCGTTGAAGCCTTGAAAGAGCACACTGGCTTTTTTGCAAAGTCTGCATGTGCACCTCTGTTTCTGAGCACAAGGTGGGCTCCCATAGGAAGTTAGTCAGACATGCCTTAAGTAGATTTATATGCAGATTGCCCAGGAATGGGGAAATGGGATTTACAGGATTTGATTAGTTTGGTGAAAGGTGGAAGTTATGTCTGTACTGTGGTGGGCATGTTTCTGACTCCCCACGTCGTTATGTGTTCTGATTTCTGAACCTGAGGTCATGGGATGGACACCAGTTTCCTGTGTATACAGGGCCCTATCCCGGGTGTCCGTTGCTCCTCCAGTCCCCCGAAGGAGCGGAATGGGGCAGGGAGCCGTGTGTCGCCAGCCCTTCTCCCTTCTGGGCTCTTTGGGCTCAAAACCCTCCGTGCTGATTCCCTTCCTGAAGCACCCCACCCCACCCCCATAAGCTCTTGAATAAATGGAGGTTTTGCATTATTACTAAATCCAAGCTTTTCCTAAAGAGCTGGGGCTCACTGCTTACTATCTGTCCTGAGCAATTACTTATCCCACAGTCACTGGAGATTGCTATCCCCTCTCTATTCATGCTTAGCCCGCCAAGGACAGTCATTTAATTTTGAGATCATTTCATCTTTTAAAGTGTGTATGGTGGAAAATTTCAATATTTAAAGAGGAAGAGTAAAATACATCCCTGTGTACCTATTCCTAGCTTAAGTTCTCCATTCATGCGCGGCCGGTCTTGTTTAATCTATACTTGTACCCGTTTCTTCTTTGCCCTGGATGATTTTGAAGCAAAAATCATCATTAAATTTATTGTTATGTTATTCTATTAGCCGCCTTCTTTCTCAGCCTTTTTGTTTTTTTCTCCATGTTTTTACAAGATTTTCTCAACATGGTAGCACTGAGGACTTTGAACTCCTGTGAGAGGCTTTTCAGATTTTGCCCTGAAGGAATAAGTGAAATTCAGACCCCTCTGTAGGTATATCCGGAATGCCTGCCCTGCCCAGAGTGCTCCCAGTGTGGGAGTGGGTCAGGTTCTGCCGGGCGAGGCGGGGGGAAGGCTAGTGAGGCCACAGACGTGGGTTTAAGAGAAGACGTGGGCTCTGTCCCTGCTGTGGCTGTAGCCCAGTCAGTCCATGGGACACTGGCTGATACAAGTGAGCATGAGCGTCTGTGTTCACACAAGCTAGAGGGGTTCAGTGGGACAAGAGGCTGTGCCGTCTGGGTGTTTGGGGACAAGGGCTTTGAGGAGGGGCACAGAGCATGGATTGGATTTGGTATCTTTATCAGTGTGATTCCGACTAAAGGAATTTTTGGGGGGCTGTTGAGTGAATAAAGAAGCTCCAGGCTGGAGCATGGCTGGAGAACCACAGTCTGCCAGACCACAGGAACCTCAGCCCGAGTGGAACCACAGAAGCTCTCTGGCTTGGTCACGGCACCCTGGATGCTGGCTGTCGCTGCCGGATGCCTCCTATGGGATTGAATCCTCATCTGTCCTTGTGTCCTTGTCACCCCCTCGAGGCTCAAAGTCCAGTTGGGACCATTTGGGGGAGGCCACACATCTGAACAGCAACTGCCAAGGAGAAGGGGGAGAGGACAGTCAGGCTCCTTCAGTTTCTCTAGAAGACACAGGCTCTGCCTTACATCAAGAAGCATGCGAAGGGCAGGGGGTTCTTCTCCGGTAGAAAAGGGTGTAGATGCTAAGTCTGCAAAAATGGAAGTGTCCACTCTGAACAGCCGTGTCCTCTTGGGTGATTTTTTTTTTTTCCCTACTGTTCTCAGCACCAGCATATCTTTGTTTTCCTTAAGCCATTTGCATTCAGTGCTCCTGTTTCTCTGTTCCCATGGCAACTGCCAGAGCCCAGGTGCCCCTCACCGGCAGGTGCCTCAGAGCATCTCCCGTGCAGGTTGCTGCTTCTAGTGGCTCCCGCCTGCAGGCCTCGTACCCGGTGCCCCCGCTGCTCCCATCCCCCCAAAACAGCACGGGAGCTCGAAAACTCTTTGCTCTGTTCCTGTTGCCTGGATGATAAAGGCCGACTCCTTACATCGGCCCTGCCTTCCACAGTTGACGTCTGGCCTCCATTTGCAGCCTTTCCCATGATTCCGGAAACTCTCTTCCCTGGCTGAGCAGGTCCCCAAATATACCCTGTGCCTTGCTGGCTCCATGCTTTGTTCATTGATCTGTTGTCTGGAAGGCCTTCCCCACTGCTCCCTGCCCAACAAAAGCCCTGTTCTCAGGTTCTGCACAGCTCCCCGGAGAGAGGCGACTGCTTGCGTTCAGCTCCTGTGGTACATGTGTGCATTGCTCACGGGGCCCTGTCGTGTCTCCCATCTGTCCACGTAGACCGACGAACTCCTTGGACAGCATGCTGTATGGGTCTTTGTATTTCTCCCACATGCCAGCACTGCGCTGAGCACATGGGAGCCCGCGAGATTTTTGATGCTTTATTTTTTCAAAGAAGGAGTGAAGAGGAGAAACGATTAGAAACAGAAGGTCAGATATAAAGTGCAGAGGTAGAAATGCATGGTCCTAAGTTGAGGTCGGGCAGGCCGGAGTGGAAGGGGAGTGGGGGAAGACGGGGTGGTTAGGTATTTGCTCTGGTTGTGGTATACACTTCGGTTGTATGCTCCCAGGGGTTCTTCGAGTGCCCACCTGGTTTAAAAAAACCTCTGGAGGTGGCCGAGAGTCCAGCAGCAAGGTTTGCTGGAGACTTAAGCATGATTTTGTATAAATAGAGGCAAGAGTGGCATGTGCTTAAGCAACATTGGCTGCTTAATGGCACGTGGATTTTCCAGCACGCACTGATGGCAAAAAGATCGTCCTGACTGTTTGCACCAGCCTGGAACTTGGAGATGCATCCTTGTGCGCTTTGCAGCAGGAGAGCTCAGCAATGCATAGGTGTTGCTAATGCACCCTCCACCCCCCCTCCCACAGCCCCCCAGCCCAGGCTCGCTGGTGACAGATGACTTCTCAGGAGCAGCATCTCCAGGCATTCAGGAAATCACTGTGACTCAGCCCGGGCCTCCTGCCCACTTTCCCATCAGCCTCGTTGAGCTGTTCAGAGAAGTGTTGAAAGGGGCCCCCAGCTGGGGCCGACTGTTCGCATCCCTCACAAAATCCTGAGGGCCATGTCCACAGCAAGGTTCAAGTAGGGAAGAGCGAGAAGGAAGAGTTGGGGCACCGAGAGCGTGATCGGCTGGGCAGTGGGTGGAAAGAAAAAGCGGTGACCTGTGCTTTCTGAGGCTTTGGAGAGTGGGCGGCGGAAGGGAAGGCCCATGAGCATGACCGCTATCCGGTGCAGTTAGTGCGCTGTGGACTCAGAGGAGAGTCCATCAGGATCAGCCTCTGTCTCCCTCCTCGCAGCCTGGCTCCTGTCTTTCTGCTCGGGGTGTCCCCAAAAGCCCACCACTTCCTGCCTCAGGGGCCACTCCCGTTTGGACGCTCATTCATCCCTCCACAAACACTCCCTTGAATCGGGGGTCCTCTTTGCACCTAACGGCCAGGCCGGAGCTCTGAGCCGGGAACTGGTTTGTTGTGTGCGTGCCCTCGGGCACGGAGCCCTGTGAGAGCCCACTGGCAGGGGCTTGGGCTCTAGGGCCACAGCCCTGCCTCTCTGCTTCCGGGTGAAGGACTTCTAACTTCAGTCCGTTCCTGTGTAGAAAGGATGCAAATGTATCTCAGATTTAAGAGGTGACATGTGTCACCTACATACAGTAGGCACTCAGCAGCACAGACTATCCAAATGAGCACCCACCCCTCCCATACCCTGCAGGCCAGACATATTACCACACAGGATCTGTACACTGAGGGTAATAGTTGTTCCATAAACACGTGTCTGTTGATGGATGGTGATAGGAGTTTTCATGATCGTGGTTTTTGAAGGTTTCTTTTAGAGCTGACTTCAGCCTGCCAGCATTCAGGTCTAGAACCGCTGGGGGGAGCCTGGAACTTGTCTTACTCAGAAGGATTAAGGAATTAGGTTGTTTGATAAAGGAAGATTAAGGGAACTAATTACTTTGCTGAGCAGTGAATATCTGGTTAATGCCAGGTAGAGACCTCTTAAGAGAGGAAGTTAAGCATTCAGTAAAGGGAACAATAAAAATTAATAGGGTACACTTAAGAGGAAAAACAGATGGAATGCCTGAGAGTTAGAGTGATCTGTGGTAACACGGAGGGATCTTCTGAAGGTGAGGCAGCCTGGCAGGGTGGCGGGGAGGCCAGCTTTCTGCACCTTCCTCAGTGTGTGAGCTGGTGTCCTTAGCCCGGGATGGGGTTGATGCCAGTTCTTAGAGTAGACGTGAGGACAGGATTTGTCCGTGCACGTGAGACACTTCCCAAGTTGCCTGGCTCACAGTGGGGAGACGTGACCACGTCCCCCTAAAGGGGGAAAAAAACCTGACCATTTTCAAAGTGAGCTCAGTCATCTTCTCCTTGCTTCTGTCTCTGTCCAGTTAAGCTTAGGAACTTCGGCATATGGAGGTGCGTGTTGAGGGCATTAAGTTGTAAGGGTTTGGCCGCCTGCTGAGAAGAATGTCTGCCGAGAAATAAAATTGTTGCAGGACAGATGGTGTAGTTTGGGTATCTTTTCGCAAATTGATTTCTGTTCGGCTTTGTTTTCACTCGTGGTCACGCTACAGGGGATAGGTGTGTTCCTCCGGAACGCATGCAGCTGTGGCAGCCCTAGCTCCCAGCAGCGCGGAGCCTGATGCTGGCGATACTCACTTTGGGGCATTTCCAGAAGAAAGTGGGACTTTCTCCTAGAGCTTCTGTGCAGCGTGAGGAGGCCCGGCTGTCTCCGGGTGTTCCGATGGCATTCGACTGACCTCAGACTGTGTGGGCAAATGGTGCATGGGACCCAGAAAGACAGCCATGTGGTGATTTTACGAAGAGTCACTGTGGGACACGAGGAAAGCCCAATTCATTCTTTACTTCTTCAGTTTGGTTAGGGGAAGAATGCTTTTCTCAGTTTATGCAAAGTGATCATGTTTTATTCATCATTTGGTAGAAGTCACTCTTAAGGCATGCAGGGTGGATGATGTAAGCTTTTCCATCTCAGCTGAGTCAGATCTTACGGAGCCCTTATGCTCTGTTAGGGGCTGGGGAACCCAAGTGGAGGAGGGCGTGCTTACCATCCCAGTGTGTTAGGAAACTAGGAGTTGTCTTGGCAAGATGAGAATCAGCACAGGGGTACAGAAGCGCTGTGGGTGCAGAGGATGGAACCACTAAGATAGAAAGGTGGGGGCACGGGCAAAGGACTCCAGAGGAGCTGGTGTTTGTGCCGTGGCTGAGGCTCATTGCGTGAATGTGTGTCCACAAGGAAGGCCTCCGGTGTAGAAGAGCCCTTGACGGAGAGTCCCAGCACTTTAGGATGGCCGTCCTGGACATGCCTGAGCCAGGGCAGGGGGCCATAGGGTGCGGATATTGCCCTTGCCCGGTGCCTGGCTCTGTTCCCTCAGCCAGATCACACTTGCCAATTGGTTAAGTGGTTGTAGTCCTCCCCACCCTGCCTATAGGTGGTCTGCACAGGCTGCAAGGGAAGGAATTTGAAAGTCCTGGGCTTTCTGCAGCTGAGAAGAGGTTCAAGAACCTCTCTGCTCCATCCTGTCTCCTGAGGGTCTCACCTCCCAGACCTCCTTCAAGGATGGTGTGACCACCTAAATGTTTGTTTTTCTCCTTTACCTTCTTTTCTGTATTCCCTCTCCCTGGCTGTTGATATATTGGATTTACATATTTGAATCAAGAAATTGGCTTTTTAATAATGGTGAATAGCACCGTGTACATATTTTCCTTATAAGAGGCAAATTTAAGTTGATATACCCTTATCAAAGGACTGAAGTACCCACATACATTTATTTGAATGGATTATAGAGAAAATACACACAGCTGGTAAATAATCCTGAGATACTATATACATGTTTATGAATGACCAGAGGGGACCCATTGTGGTCTAGAGCTTCATGTGTAGCCTTTAAAAAGCAAGGGTGTATGAGAAAAAAATAATGACCATGAATAACTGGATGGGTGGTATCATTAAGTGTAAGCTTATATCCTTTGAAATAGCTAAAATTATATTAAACATACACTCAAATAATTTAGCGAACTCTTTAGTTCTATAACTAGTATAGGCATTACGATCTGTTTTATCCATCCATCCATCTGTCTGTGCATTCGTTTTTCCATGTGACCCTGGCCCAGGCTCTATCTCCTACCTTTAGATCTCTTGGAGGACACGGCTTTTCCACAGAACACCGCCTGGTAAACGCTGTTCGAGGCAGTGTGTCCATGGCTCTGATGAATCGAGGCTCCTTTTGGTCAACCTGCCCATCTTGTTCCACGCCGACAGAAATAAGTCATTGGATGGTTTTTATTTCACATTTGTCTTTTAAAAATCAGAAAAGTTTATATAGGCTAAAGGGATAAATGAATAACCAGTGTTGTAGAATATAATGCAGTTGAGGATCTTTAGGGAAGAAAGGTGCTTTTTGGCCAAGATAACTGCCAAATGTCTGGAGGGTGCAGCGGAAAATGGTGCCACATTGCCCACAACTGTATTTGTGACTTTCATGGTAGGGATTACCTCTTCACCCCCCGCCCCCGGTCTGTCTCATGAAGTAAGAGGAGTCAAGGGGAAGTTTGGAGGGACATAGACCAGAGGGAACATTGCAATATGGTGTATGATTTGAGAGAAACCTTTTCTCGGCCACCCTGATATCTTTTTGTTGGTCTGCTGGAAATTCCATCACCAGAGACTCAGTTCTTTGAGTTAAGAATTGGCCTTTAATGATAATGAAAACCACTGCAGTTAGCCAGGGGATAGTGAGAGGGACACTCTGATAAACTGCTGGAAGGATCTACATTTGCCCTATCTTTGATGTAATTTGGCAATATGGATGATGACAATCATTTAAGGAAGTATGTGCCTTTTCTCACCTAGCACTTGTACTTCTATCAATGCTAAGGACATACTTGGGCAAGCACATAAAAAGCACATGAACAGTTATCAACTGGTAATAGCCTAAATTACCTTTAAAAAAAAAAAAGGTTAAATATATTTTGTATACCTGTACAATACTCTGCAACTAGTCCACATATTGTTGTAATTTTATTTATTTTTTTTAAAGATTTTATTTATTTGAGAGAGAGCGTGCGTGAGAGTTGGGGGAAGAACAGAGGGAAAAGGGACAAGTAGTCTCTGTGCTGAGCATGGAGCCTGACGTGGGTTCGATCTTAGGACCCTGAGATCATGAACTGAGCCAAAAAGCAAGAGTCAGATGCTTAACTGCCTGAGCTACCCAGCTGTCCCGTAATTTTATCTTTAATGACCCTTGAAATGGTATTCAGTATTGTTAAATGATAAAGCAGTTTCCAAGTAATATGGGCTCATTTTTATAAGAAAAATACACACATACACAAATAGAAAACATGAAACATTATACATTAAAATGATAAAATTAGTTATCTTTGAATAATATAGGTAATTTTTAAAAATGTCTTTTTTTTCCTGTTCATACTTAAAATTCTAATATAAGCATACATTAATGGTATAAATACAATTTTTCTTAAAAACACCCTTTCTTAAAGTATAAATAGTCCTGAAGTGATAGGAAGCTGTATTAGGTACGTATTGTTGTACAACAAATTATCCCCAAACTCAGCTACTTTTCACAACAAACATTATCTCACAATTTCTGTGGGTCAGGATTTCAGGAGAAGCTTGGTTTTTTTTGGTTCTCACTCAGGGACTCCCGTGAAGTAGTCCATCTTCTGGCTGCTACTGCAGTCATCTGAAGGCTTGGATGGGGCTGTTGGGTCCGTCCACTTCAGAAAGACTCTCTCACGGGCTGTTGGCAGGAGACCTCAGTCCCTTGCCGTGTGAACCTGTCCATAGAGCTGCTTGAGTGTCCTCCCAGTATGGCTGCTGGCTTCCTCCACCGAGAGTGAGCCAAGAGTGAGGAAGGAGGAAGCCACAGGGGCACTCTTATGACTTAGTCTCTGAAATCACACATCACCATTTCAGTTTATTTATTCATTAGAGGCAAGTAACTAAGTCCAGCCCACACTTGAAGGGAGGGTAATACACTCCACCTCTTGAAGAGAGGAGTATGAAAGAATTTGTGGACATATTTGAAAACAACCACAAACATGTGAGATCATTTGCAATCATTAGGTAGTATGGTTAGGATCTACCCGCTGGGAGCCATCTTTCCTCTCAGTGGCCAGTTGAGGAGAGTCCTAAAGGATGAGAGTTTTGGTTTTGAGATAAATATGTGCTTGGGTGGTATTTAAGGAACAGGAAGCCATTCACAGAACAGGAAGCCACTCACTGGGTTTTTGGAGTCCAGAGACTTGGTTCTACCATATATTCCTCACATACCTTTGGTAAATCAAGTTTCCCTTTGGTTTTCCTGTCAGGTTATGCCGAGGGTCAAATAAACTAATGCAGTTGCAGGCCCTCTGTAAACCATAAAGCAATAAAGGAAGCTGGCTGTTGGTGTCATAATCACCACTACTGTTGTTCTTGTTGGAAAGGGCTAGTGCTGTGGGAGACGAAGGAGCCGGGCACAGAAATGGACTGGGAGTAGAGAGGGAATTGAAAACTATTCTGACCAGATTCCCGAGGGCTGGCTCCAAGGCGGGAATGGAGAAGGCCTGTCTCAACTGTAAACTCCCATGACGCTGTGACAGTTACAGGGACTTCTGTGAGGACTGCTGTCTTGGGTCTTTACAGAACGCCAAGGTTCTAGTTCACGAGAAAGACTGCAGTCAGGGTAGGATGTGCCAAGAAGGCAACATTCTCTCACCTTTGGGACCAGGAAGTCCCTAATCTTCTTAGACTTGTCATCCATTCATGTATTGCTTCAGGAAATATATATTTATTCCCAACTGTGCGTCAAGCCCTGTGCTAAGGGATGGGCGACCCGGTTAGGTAGGCCACACCTTTTCTCTCCAGCAGGAAGGACTGATGTGCAATCATTTTGAGTGGAAGACGGAGCCTTAGCTGGCGGCCTCATTCCCCAAGCCTGGATTTGAGTTTCAGGAAATAGTTTTCTCAGATGGCCATATTCTCTCAGAAGTCACATAGCTCTGAAAATTTTATGTCTTTGGAAATTAAACCTTTTTTCCTCCACTGATGTTTATAGGCTCTCAGAGTGTTGGGCAAAGGTAAAGGAGGCAATTGCATTCAGACCGCTGTAATTTCCAGTCCTTCCTTCCTTCCACGTCTTTTTTTTTTTTTTTTTTAAAGATTTTATTTATTTATTTGACAGAGACACAGCGAGAGAGGGAACACAAGCAGGGGGAGTGGGAGAGGGAGAAGGAGAAGCAGGCTTCCCGCCGAGCAGGGAGCCCGATGTGGGGCTCAATCCCAGGACCCTGGGATCATGACCTGAGCCGAAGGCAGCCGCTTAACGACTGAGCCACCCAGGCGCCCCACCTTCCTTCCACGTCTTGATGGCCAACACCACACAGTCTCCAGAGGCCCCTTCACTCTCTCCTGGAGGTGGCAGGCCTGTAGTTAGTGCCGGACAGAGCAGCTCCTGCCTGCGGTTGCAGTGTTGGTTGGGGCCATTTGCAGAAAAGGTTGACACTAGTATGAGGAGAAAGCTACCCAGTGGTTGGTTCTCTTTTCTTTTACTCGCTGCTATTTGTAGTGTGCGTCTAAATATTCAGAAATGATCCTGTGCTGTTAGCTCAGCCTCAACTGTGAAAGTTAAATGATTTTTTATTTAGCTGTTTGTGACTGCTGACTATGCAGTAGGTGGGAAGCCAAGTCATGTTCAAAGGTTTTTTTCAGTAGATCCATTAATCTACAGCAGACCTAGGCGGGTACTGTTGCTTCAGATAAAATGCAATTCTCAAAAAACCAAAAAAACAAAAACAAAAACCAAAAAAAACCCCAAAACAAAACCCCGAAAACCCCCCAGAAAATAACAAGTGTTGATGAGGAAAAATTGGAAGTATGTGGAAAATATCATGGCGTTCCCTCAAAAAATTAAGCCTGTGTGATCTCAGGGTCTTGGGCTCCAGCCCTGCACCGGGCTCAGTGTAGCGTCGGCTTGGGATTCTCTCCCTCCCCCTCTGCCCTTCTCCCCACTTGCATGCACGCACGCTCTCAAAAATAAATAAAAACCTTTAAAAAGTTAGATTTAGAACCACCGTGAGCTTCGGCAGTTCTGCTGGGTGTATGCCCCAGAAAACTGAAAGCAGGAGATTGAACAGGTATCTGTACATGGAAGTTCAGAGCAGCATTATTCACAATAGCCCAAAGGTGAAAGCAGTTCAAATGTCCATTAATAGATGAGTTGACAAGGTGTGGTATATACCTGCAATGAAATTTTCTTCAGCCTTCTAAAGGAAGGAGATTCTGACACAGGCTACCGCATGGATGAATCTTGAGGACATTATGCTAAGTGAAAGAAGCCAGACACAGAAGGACAAATCTTGCATCATTCCACTTCTTTGAGGTAGCTAGAGTAGTGAGATTCGTGGAGATGTAAAGTGGAATGGTGTTTGGCAGGGGTTGGGTGAAGAGGGGAGTGGGGAGTCAGTGTTTCATGGGTACAGAGTTCCGTTGGGGAAGGTGAGAAAGTCCTGGAGATGGGTGGTGGTGATGCTTGCACAGTAATGTGAATGTGCTTAATGCTTCTGAACTGGATACTTAAAAACGGTTAAAATCACGCATCCCGTGTGATGTATGTTTTGCCACAATAAAATTAAACATTTTTTTAACATAAGTGGCTTACAAATTTATGCTTCTAGGCTCTTAGTCCTGGGGACACAGAATTGGACCGGGCAGAGGACTTGACTGCAAAATCTTTTGATTATTTCCTATCGATGGGAGGTGGGCAATAAACCTTTAACAAACGAAGAGGGCGGGTGTGGGTACTGTAAGGGCTTTGAGAACGATAAAATCGGGTAACTGGTGGGGCGCCTGGGTGGCTCAGTTGGCTAAGCGACTGCCTTCGGCTCAGGTCATGATCCTGGAGTCCCGGGATCGAGTCCCGCATCGGGCTCCCTGCTCGGCAGGGAGTCTGCTTCTCCCTCTGACCCTCCTCCCTCTCATGCTCTCTGTCTCTCATTCTCTCTCTCTCAAATAAATAAAATCTTAAAAAAAAAAAAAAGATCGGGTAACTGGTGTAGTGGAGAACCACGTCACATGTGGGGTGCTTTAGCCAGGGAGGCCTGGGAAGGACTCTGAAGGGTCTGCATTTGGGCTAAGTCCTGAATGATGTGCAGCCATCTGATCCACTAAAACTTAATGCATTTGGACTCCATTTTACCTGAAATCTCATTGGTATTTCTGAGATACAGAAATTGCTACAGAATCCAAAACCTATTATGAATTGTGCTCGCAAAACCATGTCTGTGTCGAGTATTTAATTGATTGCTTGAGGATTGAGATGGGGACAAACGAGGCATTCGTGGTTTAGAATATTAAAATATTTCTTACCGATTACCAAACATTCAGACCTGGCAATGTTTTCATCCAAGAAACAATATTAACCAGTTCACATATCTTTCATTTACTGTTTTCAGGAACTAAATCCAGGGAAGTTTGCCATGGGCCTTCTTGGAAAGACTTTAGGCCGTTTAGAAAATAATTGATTTACAAATATCAGTGATTACTGGTATTTTTATCACATTTTATCATTCAAAAGGAGATCAGTCTGTTTTTTACCTTAGAAACCAAGGCTATTTATTTAAAGCTTCTAGTGTGGAGTTCGAAGATTTCTTTTTTATAATTGACTCAATATGGAAAGAAGTAGGCTTCTAGGACAACGAAGTGTGTACACAGTTGATGTGTACAATGTATTTAGATTTCCCATTATGTGTTTTAGAGACTCCCCTGTTTTTCCTCAGATTTTCCTTTTTAAGTCAGTCTCAGGGTAGAAGATGAGAGTCCCCTGAGGACCACAGGAATGGAGTTAAACCGTTAGAAGTTTGCATTGCACGGGCCTCGATTTGTGATGGAGCTCACAGCACAGTGTCTATAAAACCCTGAAGTCCAGCCAGGCACATTAAAGAAAAGAGTATAGTGACTTCAGAGTTTGAGATAGGTCATTTTGCAATCTGTTCTTTTTTATACGAGTACATGGCTGTCTTTGCCTTAGGATAGTGTCGTGGTATTTCCCAGGACAGAAGAACTGGGCTGTGGAATCCCATAATCCTTGGGAATTTTGACTTATAAACTAACTGGGGAATCGTTCCAGCTTCGTGAACATCTCTGGCCCTCTCGAGTCTGTTTCGCCTCCAGGGCTTGGGTCAGAGGTGGGGTGCCTGCCAGGGTGTAGTGACTGATGGGAGGAGTACACAGTGCACGGCTCAGGAGACAACTCTGAGATTCATCTTTGATCTTTCATGGTGCGTGAGAGAAACCAGTTCATGGCTCTTTTAGAAAAACCATCCATTTTTTTTTTTTTAAATCTGCAACCATTAGAATATGGGTGCACGACTAGACATAACGCCGTCAACAAGTATTTACCAAAGGCTTACTGGATGCCCAATCCATCTTGCACTAAGTGGTTATGGTTTAGCAGGAAGAGTCTTGCCCCCAGGTAGTTTCAAGTCTGGTTGAAGAGCCAAAATATATAGAAATGAAAGAACAGAAAGTAATAGTTAAAGAATACAGTCAGGGAATTTGGATTTGTGCTGGGAGTAGGTGCTGAGTGAATGATTAGATAAGGAAGTGGTCCTTGTGGGCTGGAGAGGTATGAGGTCAGGGAGCCTGTGTGGAGCATGTAGAGCTTGGGGAAGGCCTTGATAGAAGGCCATGACTGAACAGGTCTGGGAGCAGGATGAGGAAGACTTCAGAAAAACCCAGAAGAACTCCAGACCCAAGTAGAGGATGGAAAGAAATATTAAGTCAAGGGTTAGTTGTGTTGAGAAATGTTCATCTGTTTCTAATATCCAAAGTGCAATCTCCAGGGTTAATAAGTATTAAATGGGGGACGTGGAGGCCAGGGGGCTCTGTGGTCAAGTAAGTTTGGATAGTGCTGGAATCAGCAGCTGAGGATTTCCTTCCTGCAAGACTCCTCAGGCCTTTTATATGTTGACGCTCACAGCGACTTTCCCAGGTCGGCATATATAACATGTAGTTTCTTGCTTATTTGACCACAGAACTATGTCTTTTCTCCAGGAGATTCCTGCAGGAATAGAGTTCTGAAGAGTGTAATTGAGTTGGGGAAGTACTAGCCTAAATGATTTTATTTCAGTGTGTTTTTTAGTGCAAGTCACTAGCAATAAAGTCTTGTGTTCAGTGGTCTGAAAGCCCAGGGGGATTGATTGGATGGAATTTAGAGGGACTTCATTTAAAGACATCAGTGAATAAGTCGTCCTCCCAGGATGCCCAGCCTGGAGTGAAGTACTGTCTTAGTTCAGATGTTATTTCCCAGTATATTAAAAGACCCATACCGCAAGCTTTACAAAATGTTGTTTTTGTTACTGTTATTCCCCTGATTCTCTTAAAACCTGCGGAGGGATTTTGTGTCAACAGCATGGCCTCTCTGGAGGGGCAGAGTCCTGAGTCCCAGCAGCTGGGGCTGTGCCTGAAGGTGAAGCTCTAGGAGCTGACACGATGGGGGTTGCCAGATAAAGTACAGGATGCTTGGTTACATTAGAATTTCAGATTAGCTCTGCATAATTTTTCAGTATAACCATGTCCCAAATATTGCACGGGACATAATGGCACACAATTACTCCTTGTTATCTGAAATTGAAATTTACCTGGGTGTCTTGTATTTTTATTTTCCAAATCTGGCACCCTCGCCCAAGATGCTTGGGGAGCCGAGCCATGCTGGGACTAGAAAGTGACTTAGAGTTGTAAAGACAAGGTAATGTGGCCAAATCCCAAGTTCCCAAGAGCCGGGCCCCGCCCTCCTGGGAGATGCGTGACTACAGCCTCAGGCCTCCTCCTCACTGCGGTTCTCCTCGGTTTGGGAGAGTGTATATGTGAGAGGTCATAGCCTCTATTTGGTCATGCACTTCTACAAACAAATAAATGGAAGACCCAAAAGTGTACCCCTGAAAGCACAGACTGGAAAACACAGAAAGCTTATAGTTTCTAGGAAGAAACTAGTTGTGTCTGAACCTAGGAGTCTTGAAACCAAAAGAAGTATGGATGGGGGTTGGCCAGGGAGGGCTGTCCTTGGGGAGAATATACAGGCTCTGGGGTTCCTTTCCCTGCTGAGATGCAGAGTGTCTCCATTCCAGGTTTAGTGGTGGGATGGTTGTTACTAAAGTGTCGGTCCTTGCCCGTGGGCTCTGCTCCGGGATATCATCAGGAGGAGAAAGAATCAAACCAATCTCTCTGAGGGAAAGATCTCCCCATGACCTGCAGGTTGGCTAGACCGCCCACCACAGCTGTACTCCTCTTCCTGATGATTCGCCCCCCCGCCACCTCCTCTCTGCCCCAGGAGCCCCACCTTTCCCCCTGGCCTTGTATGGGACATGCTCCTGACAGCAGGGACTTAGGAGGAGGTTGGGGGCAGCCCCCGTGCTGTGAATGTGTGTTGGTGGCCCTGGGTGAGGAGGCAGGGGATGCTGGGGCCATATATGAGGGTCAAGGCATGGAGCCTCTGCTGCATGGACAGACACTGGCAGGGACTCCACGTTGCCTCTGCGGGCATTGTGACACACTGGATCACTGGCTGCCACCAATGGTAATCACACCACTGGTGCTTGCTGTATCCTATGGCAACAGCAGCTCCTTGTTAATTCAGGGAATCTGGGGGCAGGCGGTAGAACAGGCCACTTCGCATGGGCTGGGGAAAACCCAGGATCATGAGCATTCTTGATTTATGGCCAAGCCCCCGGAACCTCTTTGTTTGTTCTCCAACATCCTCGCTGCCCTCCCCCCCACCACCAGTTTTGGAATTTGGTTAGTGGAAAGAGAGGGGAGCTCCAAAAAAAATTCATTCCAGAAGTCAAACCGAATTCTATGTAATGAGTCCATTAGATTCCACAATCAATACCCAGCTTCTAAGCATTATGTATATTGATGAGCTGATTGCTAGGAGACTAGTACTGAGGGAATTGGAATCCATTTTTACGGGGGCCAAATTGGTTGTTGATGGGCTGTAGTAGACTATGACTTTATAATCAGCTAAAACATCCTGCAGTCTAGTAAAACATAGCTTCTGCACCTTGGAGTCCTTGTGTACTTTCCTGAAAGCCTGGCAGAGCAGGGTTTGCACTGAGCCCTGCATCACGGCCCTGGGAGCTCTTCCTAAGGGCCAGAGGGGCTGGCCAGGGCCCCAGCCGAAGCCTCTGCTGGTGTTGGGGTAAACAGGAGACAGGGAGGGAGGGTGGGGGTGGGGCGCAAAGCTCTGCAACTGTGATGGGAAGGCAGGACGTGTCCTGCAGGGTTCATGGGGACTGGCTCTTGCCCCGGCCGTCCAGAAGCGCACATCCTCACCTGAACTGCTTCCCCAGCTCTGTTCTCTGGATCGCAAGCTGGGTGAGACGTGCCTCCCACACTGGGAAATCATTTCCTTTAAGGTCTTTATTCCAAGACTCTCAGTGGGAGGAGGGCGGTTTGTGCACAGCATGATGGGCATGCATGTGTCTGTGTGTGTGTGCACACGAGTGTGCATTGCAGGGGGGCAGTCTGGGGAGGGCTTCCTCTTCCCACTTGCCTGTCCCAGGTCTGGAGCGTGCCATGCTGTCTGGTAGCGCAATGGAATCTAATGTGGATTCTCCTAATTAGCTGGGCCATGGGCAGTCAAAGAGTCTCAAGCTTCTGGACTCTTGGGCACCTCCTGCTCACCTGGGCCACTGCAAGGCATGGAGGTGCTGAGTCTGGGAGTTTAGCCCAGCTTACAGTTCTGCCTGGGTCATGACTGCCCGGCCAGGTCACTGCCCGCTTTCACAGAACAGGTTTCTGGAGGCAGGAAGTTGAAGGTAATTAGGTTAATTAAACCCCTTATAGCTCTCCAGCTGCAAAATTGCTCTTAGATACTCTGAAGATTTAAAAAGCATGCATTTACTAAAACAAAGCCCAAACACCCACAATTAAACCAAGGCGAGCCCTTTCCACCTGTGGTGTTAGGCACGGCTCGGTTTAACTCAGGTGGGAAGGAGGGTGCAGAGTGTCTCCTCTTCTCCCTGAATGTCTTTCACCTGGTTCTGAACACTGGCCTGGCTGGTGTGATCTCGGGATCACCCCTTGATCTTACCCCCTGCTGGGAAGTGGGGGACGCCTTGACAGGGTGACGTGCTCCTCCGCATGTCCCTTGGTTCAGGGGCAGCAGAAGCAAAGGCTGGGATGCATTGCCGCCGGCCCGCCATCTGTCAGGTGGCGGCTCTGGGTGTTAGAGTTCCAACAGCTTCTGAGGCACCTGGCTGAGCTAGCAAGCCCCACAGAGGCCCCAGACCCGCACTGACTGAAACTCCTGTTGGAGACTGTCCCACCCTCCACTTGGCCGGGCCAGGGGTTTGCGGGGCATCTGCTTGTTGTCCTCTCTGAGGGCTGTGCTGGATTCTGCTGGTCTATCCAGAGCCAGAGAACCTGGTGGGGGGGCCCTGGGTGAGTGCAGGGGGCACAGAGGGGGAATCTCCCACGCCCCCCGCTCCGCCCCAGGCACTATGTGGGGAGGTGTTCTTGGCTCCAGAACAAGCCAGGGGAAGTGTAAGTGTGGCAAGAGATGGAAGAAAGGAGGCCAGAGGGGGTGCCCGGTGCATGAAATAGCTCAAGAGCAAAGGTTAAAGGATGGACTGTAGAAGTGATCGGATCAGCAATGGAGGAGAAAGCCTGAGAGAGAAGAAAATCAAGGCTTAAATATCACGGGCTATTGGACTGGGAGTAGAAGGGTTTTAAGTGGATTGGCAGTTGGCAAAGGGAGAAATAAATCAACCCCTGACTGAGCGACTTTCAGGAATTAGAGGCAGACCAATTAGATGTTGTGGAAACATTTGAATGTACTGGATTGTGTTTGGGTTCAGAGGTCAAGAACGTCTTTGAGGCCCTTCTGTGTTTTCTGAAGAGCTCCCGGGGGTAACTCTCCTGTGGAATTAGGAAAAAAACTAAACTCGACTGGATTTGTCCATGACCAGGTGGTAGCCAGGGATGGAGCACATTTCTCTGGGGGTTTCATGGTGGAGGCGCCAAAGAGGGTGTGGCTGACGCTTGCCATGCACCTGGTGTGTTCCCAGAGAGTCTGTCTTGACAACCTTCACTGTTCTGTGGGCTGTCCTACCCCCGGGGAGGCAACGTTGGCTAGAGCAGAACGGGGAGCCCATACCTGCTGCAGATCTCCTCTCCGAGCCCCAGGGGGACCCAGGCCCAGAACTCTGCCTGGAGTCACAGTGCCCATCTGCCACTCTCCAGCACAGTGACCGTGAGCAAACTTCTTGACTCTGGGTCTCCGGGCCTCATCCTAAACTGGGCGTACAGTAGTGCCTATTTGATGGCCCTGTTGTGCAGACTCGAGGGTTAGCGTACGTAAAGTGCCGAGAACAGTGCCTGCCACCTCTTAATTAATAAAACACCTTGTCCAAAATGATCTCTCCTGTTTATCACAGTTTTCACTCCCTATAATTCTCTTTGATCTTCCACAAACCTCTAAGGTGGGGAGGGATTTTTGCCCCATTTTGGAGACGGGGAAAGCGCAAGGGGACTTTGGAAACCTTGCCGGAGTGCCAGTGGCTGGCTAGTGGATGGGCGAGGTGGAAACTAAGAACCCAAGCGCTCGACCATACCACCTTTGGAGTAGGAGGAGTTGTGTTCGAGTCTCTCCATTTCTCCTCAGTTTCCCGGTCTCGTCATTGGCCCTAGGGCCCACTTCCCAGGCACAGGATGAAGACAAATGAACAGATGATAAAATAAGTCCTCGGTGCTGGGAAGAACTACATGGCAAAGAAGCAGCTAGGCCACTGGCCATGGGAGGGGACGGCGCTGCAGGCCGTGCACTGCACAGCCTGACGTGGGGAGGAGAGAAACGACCCCGCGGTCTGGGCTCTGTGGCCCAGCGTGCAGCCTGCTCCCAAGTGCTAAGGAAGTGTGACTGGAAGTGACCACTCCAGCCTCTCAAGTTCTTTGGACAGAGGCCTAGCGAACTGGAAAGGCGAATTTCCCACAGCACTGAAGAGGCCGAGGTCACGGGTTGTCCTGGGTGGAGAGGAGGGGAAGGCTGCGCTAGCCCCTGGGCTTCTTGCCGAACAGTGACGCACCTTGGGTGGGGGTCCTGCTCCCTACCAGATGATCAGGATGCAGGCAGGTGGGAGAAGTTGACCAAACACCTGCCAAGGAGTCCTCACCCCACCCCCTACCTCTCGGGTACCAGAGCAGTGCTTCTCAAACCTTAATGGCACAGGACGAGCCTGGGCACCCCATTACAAGGCAGGTTGTGACTCTGTGGTCCGCGTGTGGCCGCAGATGCTGCCTCTCTCCCCGGCTGGCAGACGCGGCCGTCCGTGGGCCGGGGCCGGGTGGTGCGGACCGGATGTCTCTCCCGTCACCGGGCACCGCTTCTGTTCTCCTGCTCACGCTCCCAGGTTTCTCAACACAGCCAGATGGAAACAAGACTAATGAGGCCCCAGGGGGCAAAGTGGAGGCCCTCTCAGAGAGTGTTGCTCTCCTTTCCCTGAGAGGGAAGGGTTACCCTCCCGGGTGGGCACCACCCTGGGGAGAGGGGGGCAGGCCAGCTGTGCGGCTGGAAGATTCATACCTCCATCTTCCTCTGAGCCCTGCAGTCCTCGGCACGGGCAGCTTTCTACTTAGCACTCTGATTTCTGTGTCCAATCGATTGGCCACTCTTTGTGCCACATGAAAACGCGTGACTGAGTTTTGACCTTGAAGCCAGCCAGCCATGCAGGCTTCTGTCTTTCACTGTCTCTTTGAACTCGGAGAAAGGTTAGGGAGGAAAAACAGCAAGCCATTTTATTGAAATAATGTTGTCATTAGTAATGGGACTTCTTTGCATTAAATCCTGCATTTATTAATAATACAGTAATAGCACTCTCTTCCATTTGTGGATTATATTATGTTTTACAAAGCACTTCCATTGCCATTATCTTATTTGATACTCCAGCAGCCATTATGAGATGAAAGGAGATTATCATGTTCAGGAAACTGAGGCTCGGATTGGTTTATGAGCTTGCCAGGATCACAGGGCTCTGGGGGACAGAACTGGGATGTGGATGCATATTCGTCTGGAGTGGAATTAGGTCAACAGCCTTGCTGATGCTCTGGGTCCTAATTTGCCCCACCCCCAGCATCGTGAGGCCACACCAGGGAAGACACAGTGTGGCCTGCCTGTAGCTGGGTGTCAGGACTCTTCCTGACACGATTGCGGCCATATTGTTCCTCAAGTGCATAGCTGAGAACGCGCTGAAGTTTTATAAAGTGGTTAAAGAAGGCAAATAAGCAATCAGCAAAAACAAAACCATAGAGAAATAAGCTAGAGAATGTGTTTTAAGTTACTCAGTTGCTTTCTCGCTTTCTCTCAGACTTGCGTGTAAACACACACACACACACACACACACCTCTCTTTGCCTGGTTTTCCTGGCATGGTGTATGTTCCCCAGCAAAGCCTCTAGAAAAGCCAGGCAGGGGTCACCTGTGTGGTGCTTGCTGGACTCGTTCCTGGAACGTTTCCTCCAGGTCACCATACCTCTCTTTTTCCTTCAGGCAGGCATTTCAAGCCACTGGCCGTGACAAAGGTGGGACAGACACGTGGCCAGCCACAACTTAATTTTCCCCCAACCTTCTCTAGGCTCCTATTTCACAGGCTGCTTCCGGTTGCCATGGAGACAGTCTACTGCCTTCTCCCTCAAATAGAACTAGAATCACACTTTTGCTTATGTGCAGGGTAGAAGTGACAGAGCCCCATTTCTGTAAGCGGCCCTTTCCAGTAAACTCACCCCCCAGCTGAGTGCCCAGGAATGTGTGACCAGGGCCCGGAAACTCACCCTGCAAGGCACTTAAAGCAAAACAAAGCACCTGAGAACGATCCCTTCTAGGTTTCCATTTGTAGTTAATGATTCTTGGAATGTAACTGCTAAATTGCGTTTAAAAGAAAAAAATGTCACTGTGCACAAGTAGAGAGCCTCACCATAGAACGGTCTCTGAAGGCAACTGTCACTGGGACCCGGTTGTTCTGGAGTCCTTATGGCTGCGTGCACTGTTCCAGGTGGGGTGACTGGGAATGAGAGGACCTCATGGTGGGAAATCTGGAGAGGCCTCAGGCGGCGATCCTGTCCCGAAAGGCTTTGCCTTCTAGAGGGAAGACAGTCATGTACCCAGTATCTAGCGCTGCATCGGGGTTCCTGCTATGCAGTGGAAAGGAACCCGGAGGGCCTCTCCTGGAGGCAGGCTGCCATTCAAATCCGAATTCTTCCGCTCCTTAGCTCAGGATCTTTGGGCGGCTTCTCGCTATCTCAGTGCCTCAACTTCTCAGTAACGTTGCTAGGAGAACTAGGTGAAATGATGCGAGTCGAAGAGACTAACCTGCTGTCGCCTTGCATGTAGTAGGCCCTCCCTGAACGCTAGTTCCATCTCTCTTTTCCTTCCCACCTATTAAAGGAGGGTGGGGGCAGTGGCGGAGGGGGAAGAAAGGTGCAAGGGTGGGCAAGAACCTGGCCACGGGTGGGGTGGGAGCTGCAGGTGTGGACAAGGAGCGGCTGTGGCCCTGGAGAGAGGCTGGACAGGGACACACCCTGAATTCCTTGGCACAGCCGCAAAACAGATGGCGTGGAGGCTCACGGCCAGTGTGTGCTTCAGGGGAGCTGGTCAGGGGGTCGTGGATGCGCACAAGAGGCGTGGGAAGTAGGGCAGGAAGCAATGCCCATCACAGAGTGGGTCAGTGTTTTCCCCGTTAGCTGCTCCGATCGCCCCCAGTGGTGCGCTGCTGCTCAAAGCTAAGCAAAGGCCTGGGGGTTCTGCCTTGCCCCGAGAGATCCCGAACTCTGGCCTTGTCAGCCCAGTTTTCCTTACAAATCTCCTCTGACTGGAATCCAGGAAAAATGCTTATCAGCCAGCATTAGGAAGTGATGGGTTCTTTTAAAACAAAAAAAGCTGTGTCTTTTTTGCCGTAGGTACCTTCCCCAGCCCCGTGGCTTGCGGCTCCGCAACCCTTCCCCGACTTTTCTCAAAAAGCGAATCCCTGAGCAAACGGGCCACGGAGTAGCAAGTGCCTGCACGGGGCTGGGTGATGGTGTGCTCCCTGCTCAGAAGGGCCGCATGATGCAAGCAGAGCGTGGCAGCCCCTGGGGAGGATGGGTCACCCAGTCCCAGATGTGGCTGGAAGCAGCTGTGACTCCATTTCCAGCCAGGCCGTGCTCCTGGGCTGTATGTGGTTTCGGTTCCCCTAAGCCCCGGGAGACCCGAACGGGAGATGGATTTTAAAGATTTTATTTATTTATTTGAGACAGAGAGAATGAGAGACAGAGAGCATGAGAGGGAGGAGGGTCAGAGGGAGCAGCAGACTCCCTGCCGAGCAGGGAGCCCGATGCGGGACTCGATCCCGGGACTCCAGGATCATGACCTGAGCCGAAGGCAGTCGCCCAACCAACTGAGCCACCCAGGCGCCCGGGGGACGGATTTTAAAGAGTGTTCTTTGTAAGCTCAGCCCAAAGGCAGAGGATGGATCGAGTCGATGACCACTCAGCCTCTGTCAGTCCCTTTTCGGAGATTTTTAGGCATCTTTCAGGCCAAAGGACACCCGGTCCGCTAATGTTATCTGGCTTCAAGGACTGAAGGCAGTGTGGTGCAGTGGTCACAGGCAGGCCCACTGACAAAGAAACCAGAGGAAAAAGGGAATTTTTGGTTTGCTAGGGACCTGGGAGAATATTGCCTAAGCTTTTTGGTAACTGGATTTAAGGGAGAGCCCTTAGACTGGCTTCTCACCAGTGGAGCATCATGGGTCATCTTAGCAGTGAGAAAAATACCGGTGATAAAAGCAAGCATTTTCCAGCATACCCCTAATCTCCTTGGAGCCTTACCACACTCTGAAAGACAGGCAGGGAAGGTGTTACCCTGTGTGATAGATGAGATGAGAGGGACTTGTTCTGCCTGAAGCCACACAGCTTGTCAGTGACGGATGGAGGCCCTGTGATCCGCACCTCCCCAGCTGCAGGCTAGTGGCACTGCCCTCTGAGCATGCTCCAGGTGCAAGGGAGGTCAGAGAGGGAGGAAATCACGTACTGCCATCACCCCCACCCCCCTGGGTCCACTCTGCCTTCCGCTGGTGCAGGAGGGTACTCAGTCTTGGAACCGTTGCTTCCTGCGAGGTGGGTTCTGCCACATGCCAGGGTTCTGCCACACGCCGCAGGTCTCTCTGACTGCAGAGGGCTGAGACTTACAGCCTCCGCCTTTGTCAGGGGAGAAGGCGTCTGACAGCTTCTGGCAGTGGTGATAATTCAGCAGGCTGGAAGGAGCCTCCCCGGGGACACTGAGAGGCTTTGCAGGTGGCCTGGAATGGCCTCAGAGACTCACCTTAGACACAGGTCTCACCAGAAACCACCAATGGAGCAGCCAGGACTCATTCTTGGTGTGGAGGTTTCTAATACAGAATAGATTTCAGAGGAAAACTTTGAAAAGAGTCTGTGACATGGAAGATTTGGAAATGACAGAATAGACTGACTTAGCTCAGGTATCGGGGAAGGGGCCACCCATACTTTTGTAGTCTGCTGCGTGGAAGCTGCCTGGGGCCACCAGCCGACCCCCACCAGAGGCCAGAGTGAAAATCCTGATGACGTTCAAGTGCACACCTCACTGGGCCAGTCGGGACACAGCAATTACCTGGCCACATTGCTGCAATGTATAGGAAGGGGGCTCACAAGCCACTTTATCGTCTGTGTATCTTCTAACCCCCGGATTTATGGCGAAAACAGAGCCCGTGTTCACTTTGTATAAGGAGAGGCCGTGGTCAGACACGAAGTGGAGCTGTGTGTTCTGCTGTTTGTTGGGTTAGGTGATTCTCATCGGAGAGCTATTGAAGTCTGAGGCCTGGGCGAATCTCTCCAGCCCATCTTAAGGACTTGAGGTGGAAAGGTGGAAAGACCTCCTTTGGCAGTAGACCATTTTTTTGTCTGCTTGTCCATCTACTGAGTTGGGCAACTCTAATACATTGAGCCCAGCCCTGGGCTTCTAGGGCTATCACCTGCAGATCTCTTCCTGCTGCCTACCCAGTACATGGTATATGGTCGGACTGGGGGGAGCCAGATGTAGAAACAGACATGTTGTAGCGCAGTCATACAGTGTGGAACTCTCATCCTGATCATTCCAGAACTATACTGATAATGCCACCAGCCAAAACTTGAGTGTTTAGTCCTCAAGTCCTAGAAAAACAAGGACCCCTCTGCTTTTTTTTTTTTTTTTTTTTAATTCTGAGATTTTGTGACCTACAAATTTAATGGAGCCTGGTACTTTTCTTCCTAGGTAGAAACATTAACAAAGCCAAGAGCTGTTAGTGGATGCAGTTTTCTCTGCATGTGTAGCAAAGTGTAACTTCTGGTTTCTGAAATAACTTACTGGTGACTTAAATGAGAAGTGTGGATATGGTATAAGTGCTCTGAGGCATCAAGGAGTTTACTACATAATTGTTAGGGAGATGATAAATCCATACATGAATTCAAAAAATAACAATACAGGCCAGGCATAGGGTAAATGCCACAGTCCCTCAGATAGCTAAGGTGGGTGGACGGTAGGTCCAGGGACTGAATAAGGGAACACAAGGGGAAGTGGCAAGTTCTGATTGGCCATGTGAAGTTGGATGTGTCTTCAGGACATAGAGCTGGTGGCTCTCTGGGTGTGGAGCCTAGAGGAGTGTTGCATGCTGTCTCTCTAGGTTTGGGAATTGCCAGCATTTGGAGAATCCCAATGCCAGATGGTCAAGAAAGGTGTGTGTAGAAGAACCCGTCAAAAAGCAAGAAGCTAAGGAAACCCCAGATGCTTGGACAGGCAGAGGGAGAAGAACTTAGAGAACACCTGGAAGGGGACTGACCAGAGGAGCAGAAGGAAAACTGGGAGGTCGGGCTGCTCCCCAAACCAAAGAGCCTTTGGGGACAAAGAGGTAGGTAGTTTCAGGTGTTCACGGGTGACCCAGATGAGAGCTGGGCAGCAGCACCTGTTGGAACCTGGTGGCCTTGGTGAGAGCCATCTCAAAGGGAAGTTGAGGGCAGAGGCCAGTGTGCACCGAAGTCACTAGAAGGAGGGGCCAGTGAAAGAGTGGGAATGTGCGGGGAGAGCCCACTTTCAGGACTGCAAGGGGAGGAGAAAGTGTGGGTGAGAGCTTTCAATATCCACGCCCCCTAGAGGTGGGGGTTGTTATTTTCTGATTACAGAGAAGACCAAACTTAGAGAGGTGAACTACGTTGCCCCTTTTTACATTACTGTTGTAAACAGAAACCCCACCCCTGTCCCCATAAAGGTTATTCAATATGGTTCCCAAAGGTATTCCAAGTAGAAAGTGGCAGAGTAGGGATGCACATCCCAATATGCCTGGCTCCGAAGTTTGGGACCTTGCTACTCAAAGTGTGGTGCAGGGACCCGGAATGTGGGCATCACCTGGGACCTGATGAGAAATGCAAATGCTCAGGCCCCCACCCAGACCTACTCCAAATCTCCTTAAGAGTCAGGTGAGGCACACGCATGAAGCCTGAGAAGCCCTGCTCCGTGCTTTCCCCTGTACCTCTTGTTAGTTATCCAGGTGTCAGGTAACGAGGATCCGAATTTATCAGGTAGACATAAAAGAGAAATGGGTGGGAAAGGCATGCATTTTCTTCTCTGAGCAGCTTGGAAGCTGCCGTGTCCTCCGATGGCCTTGAAGAGCTCCCTTACCCGGGAAGGGCATGCCCTCGCGCCAAGCACTTCCACAGAGCCGGGGCCGAACCGGCCTCCTTCACCATAGGCTGATGCAACACACTGGGCTCTGGGCAAGTTTTGCTATATTTTTTAATTAATAGCCATTTCCATCAAATAATAATTCAGATGCAAAGAAAGAAAACACCCTTTCAATTGCTAGAGTAATTAAGCTGCGTAGATTAGCCTGATCTTTGCTGCCTCCTCAAAGCTCTCCAAGGGAAGATAACTCACACGAGTTATTAGCGCATGAGGTTTGTTCAAATGTTGTGCTTCTGAAAGATTCAGGAACTGCTTACCTATGAGGTTTTTTAATTATAGCAACCACCTCTTTGAGTACTTGTTTTTTCAATGAGTACTCCCTTCAGGGTTCTGCCACCTCCTTTCTACCTAAAGCAACCTAAAGCAACCAGACCACATGCAAAAGGCCAAGAGACTCTAACCTCCTGGTTCCTTTCTTTTCTGAGAGCACTCTCTCTACTTTCTATTTCTTGCACCCCTGGCGGTTATGTAGTTCAGTGTTTTCCAAAGTGACCCGTAGTTGGTTGTGAAATAAATTTAGGGAGTCTCGATGAACTTAAAAAATATATATTTATATGTGTGTGTGTGTATATATATATGTGTATATATATATATATATATACACACACACACATATCACTGAAAATATCAAAGTACATCATATGCAGTAGGGGCAACAATTGTTTTGTGAAACTTCTCTCAGTTATATAAATATGTATATATGCTGAGTTTCTGTGCAAAAATATTTCCAATACGGTGGGTCATGGTCAAAAAGTATGACAGCCACTGACCCATTTCATTGGCTCCCTATTTATAGAACCATTGAAATCACAGAATTTATTTTTTAATGACCCTATTTCTACCCATTGGTTTCAGTAATCTGCATCTGAAAGCATTCCCAGAGATTCCAGCCATCAACCATGTTTAAGATCTGCTGGTCTGGTTCAAACTCCCACCCAAAAGAGGATTCCCTTTTATATTATTTTTGGCAAGTAATAACCACACCTCTGGGTGCCATCATTCCCTGTTCGCCACCAGGTATATGTATGAAGAGCCTAACTTGTGAGCAGCTTCCCCACAGAGCAGCATGCAGCCCAGGCCTTGCGGAATGCACCTTCTTGTTAGAAACTTCTCCTGTTTAGATCACCAAACCTGGCTGGCCTAAAGCTTTCACTCTTGCAGGCTTTTTGTCAACCCTCTGGAGCTCTTCAGAGTAAATCTGTCACGTCCTTCACACGGACAGCCCTGCAGAGAATAAAAAGCAGCTTTTGTTTTCTCTGAAGCTTTCCTTTTGTCCAGTTAAGCAATTCGCAGGAGCCTTCCTGATCCTACCCTAGCATCTCTGAACTACTCTTTTGCCAAAAAGAGAACACGCTTCACTAAATACAGCGCAAACAGTGCTCTGAGCAAGGAGTTCTGCTTCTGCTAGGGCTGGTGATGTGACCCTGGGTGAGCCATCTCCTCTCTGGGCCTTGGTTTCCTCATTTGTCAAGTGAGGCTGCTTGGCTGAGTGACCCACTTTATGAAGTTTTGGTGTTAGCATGAACTGGGAGGAGGGTACGTGACTCTCAACAGCTAACACTCTTCTCACTTTCATGTTAAAGTCAATGAGCCATAATCAGATTAGGAATTTTTTTTTAAGAGTCCGTAGAGCCTTTCACTGATGGCAAATTAATCAAGTGTTGCTTTTCTTGGCTTGGCATACATAGGAATGAATGAATTCCATGTATAGCCATTCAGGAGCACCCAGCTCTTGGGGATTACACATGCAGACCCAATAGAGAACCTTTTATTGGGTTTCCTGCCTCAAATTTCTATTTTCCCTTATTATCAGCCACTGGGAAAAAAAGTAGCCTTTTGCTAGGATTTACCATACTGTATTTCAGACTGAAGAGATTTTTGTTCCTTCCCTTCACCTGAAGTTTTGTGCGAAATGATTTAAAATAATGGAGGAGTAGGGCATGCTATTCTTTCAGCCCAGTGAGAGTCTTTTTGTTTTTTTTTAAGGAATAGATGTTTTTTTAAGAAGAGTGCAGCCAGCACATCCACTGTTAGCATCTAAACACGTCTCCAAGATCCGTGGTATGAATTTATAAGAAAAAAGGTTGTAAATATTAATAAGGTTGAGAATTGGTTGTTCTGTATGCGTCTTCTAGAATTCACTAAAGCTCCAGTGGACCCTAAAGGACTCAGCCCCTCATCATTAGAGAGTTAGGATCCCTGGGGACCTTTCTAGGAGCAAGTGTTTTTGCCTGAAGTGTGAACAACCTAAGGGCAAACAAAAAGCGTTATAGCCTCCTGGAGATGGATGCAGATTTTCAAGTCTCCCCAAAGTTTTATCAAACTCACAAGTCTTTTCTGCACTTGCCAGTTAGCCCAGCAGAGGCTGGTGCGGCAGGGCCATGTCCTGGCCTTGTTTGGGTATGACTGAGCCATGTGTGCTCTTGGTCTCAAGGGGGAGGTCGCAAGAGATGTGGGCAGGCTGAATCAACCTGAGAGAACCTATCTGCACCCCCCCCCCCCCCCCAAGCCCCCTGTGGTGACTTCTTCAGTGTCTGCATCCTCTCAGAATTGTCATTAGCCAGAAAAGGGAGGACTATTTTCCTAATCTAAGGGCGCTCACCCCTTACTGTGAAAAGGTGGCCAAGCTCGGAAAGCTTGCTGTGGATCTGGGGCTCCCGTGAGGAGGGACCACCATGTTGAGAAGGAAGCGTAGACACAGAGAAGGACCACCCTGGTATCTGGTGGGCTTGTGCTGGTCTTTTCCATCATGACTTACTTTAAAGTTTTCTAGGACGTAGTATTCTTCTGTCAGGAGAGAGAGTAGGTTTCTTCCGTTTGCACTGAGGAAATTTCTTACCGGACAGAGGCGCATCTGCAGTAATAACATTTTATGTGGACAATTTCCACATCCTCTCACACTGAGTATTTGTTTAGCCGAATAGAGAATCTGTGATGCTCCGATCTCTAGAGCTAGGCTGTACTTTAAAAGAGCAAACTATCCCAACACAGTGAACTCCATGATGGCGTCTTGTCATTCATCAGTTTACTTACTGTTGCAGATGAAACCTCTCCTGCTAGCTGTTCAGGGGGCAGGTGGAGATTGTAAGGAGGGCTCTAGTTTCATCTCTCAGGGTCTACTCTGAGAGGGCTTCACTCTACTTTTCTTTCAAATCCTAACTCATTTGTTTTTAGTTAAGCTGTACCAAACACGTTCTCAGCGACACACATTGGAGATGAAGCCTCTGCTCTGCAGCTACCATTTTGCAAGGACCGTGGTGGATAGCATGACCAGAACCACCAGAAGTGTCCACGCTAGTTAAAGAGCCGAGACAGAGGTAGCTGTTGTTCTGTGAAGCCCTGTGTGTGTAGATATGCATACTTAGATGACGACCCTAGTAGGTCATGCAGGATTAAGGACCAGAAAAAGTTCAGACAATACATTGAATTGTAGGAGGGAAAATCACTGTAGAAATAATTTTTTAGGTTTCTATAGTTCCTTTAAAACCAGATGATTCAAATTCAGCCCAAATCCCTGAAGCTTTCATGGTGGTGTATAGTAAACCAATCTGTCCACCAGCTGGAAAGTAAAGGCACATATAGGAATTATTTGTCATGGGCCAAGTTTATTGCCAGCTTGAGTCCTCTGTGGTGGGGCTGGCAAAAGCTGGGGGTGGGGTGGGGCATACAGGAGCCTGTGAGGGGGCCGAGGTTGGGATGGGAAAGGAAAAGTGCAAGGCCTCAGAGTCCTCCAAGTTTGTCTATGTTTTGCAGAAGCCCAGAGGACAGACACTGTTATGCAGAACATTCTTGAGGTAGGACGATCTCACAGCTCTTTTCAGGGCCCAAGTTATGTTACCCTCCTTTTTTTCTTTTTAAAGATTTATTTGAGAGAGCATGTGCCTGTGCCAGAGAGAAAGCGCAAGCAGGCAGAGGGGTGGGGGGAGGGACAGAGGGAGAGAATCTTCCAGCAGATTCCCCACTGAGTGCAAAGCCCCACCGGGAGCTCGATCCCACGACCCATAAGACCGTGTTGTGAGCTGAAACCAAGAGTCAAAGGCCCAACCTACTGAGCCACCCAAGCACCGCTGTGTTACCCTTCCTGTCAAATAGTCTTTGTCTTCAAAGAGCTTCCCTTTAAAATAGGACTACAGGAAGGGAAGACCTGGAAAGCTAAACAAGGCAGGATCTGTGATGTCAACACACACACACACACACACACACACACACACACACTCTCTCTCTCTCTCTCTCTCTCTCTCTCTCTCTCTCTCTCTCTCTCTCTCTCTCTCTCTCTCTCACCCCCTCT